>NW_028139692.1:0-23709 GCF_965202585.1 Thalia democratica
TATATTGATTTCTAAGTATTTAGAAATTTTAACAGAGGATAGCTTAGTGCTAATAATTAGAAATTAGTAAGCTTTGGTCCATTTTGAAAATATTAAGGACTTTATTTATCCCCAAGGGTAACTTAAGTACTATCTAAAGATAATTGTAAAACATTATTCTACTTACCTTTTTTTTCTTGTCATCTGAAAACAGCCTAATGTTACTGTAAAAAACAATCTCTGTTGTTCTAACATTAACATAAACTATAAATAGATGTTTTAGAACAACTTAACAATTTAAACAGTATTCTTTCTTTTTTATTATTATTGCAAGTTTATTGTCCATATGACCTAGGCATCAAAACCCAGGCCACTTAAACAGAAAGACACATAAGAAACAAATCTAAAACAAAAATAACACAAAAAGTTCATTGTTTTAAGCAAAGATACATTGAATGAATTGATATTTTTGAATAACTCGACTAAACTTTATTTAGATCTTTTTTTCCCTTCATACTTTATATAAAAACTTTATATTACTTATTAAATATGTAATAAGTTGATGTTTTGTATTTAAATTTATTGCTATTAGAATGTTGTAGAGCAGTGGTCTTCACGGTAATCGAAATCTGTGCACACTAGACTACAAAAAAATATATTCGGTGTACCCCAAGTCTAAATTTAGTTATTTTTTATGTTACATTGTAGTTTGTTAAATAAACTTTATAAAAAGAAAAAAATCATGTAGTTTTTAATTAGAAGTAAATTGTTTTCAGAGTAATAAAAGGTCACGTTGTAACTGTAACTGCCGCTCGCAAAGATTTTCATTTTCGAAATTTGGCCCATGACTACCAAATACCTGCCGACCTCTGAATTAGTTAGTGCATTTTTATCAAAAATAATAATCTATATTGAAAAAGTTAGTATGTACTACTGTAGAAAAAACTTGTGTAATTTAAATATAAATTGCATAAAAATTACATGAAATAATTAGTTATATAAAAAAAGTTTGTAAACTAAACTACTTATGACGTAAACCTGAGGCAGTTAGAGTCTGTTAATTTTTGTTATAATATGTTGTTTTGATTAAAATATTATATTTTAAATTGGTAGTTGGACCAAAAAAACTTCAACTTAGTCAAGAAGGATTTTTTTAAGTTCAAGAAAAGGATATGGAAAAAAAGGTAAGCATTTTGCTTTATTTAACTAAATGTTTCTTTTCATACATAATTTATACATTCAATATACATTATTAGATAAAGCAAGCAGAAATTTAGCTTGTACAAAGCAAATTTTAGTCTAGCTTAGAACATTTTACTGGTTCAGACAGCTCCAATTTGAGTTTTTGTGTTTATAAAGCCTAACCCATAATATAGATAACTTAAATTAAAGTTTAAAGTAAAATAAAAAACAGTAGGAAATATATTTACGACAAAAATAATACTTTGAATCGAATCAGCTGCTTAGTCGAGTCAGCAAAAGTTGGCAAAGTCCTAAAGGAAAAGCTTATTAATTTCGCTAGATAAAATAATGTGGAGTAAGATTTTCTAAAAACTGACATACATAGTTTAAAAGCTGACTATGCAGAAAAAAGTGAAAGGCTATCGGAAAAAATTCTAAGCTTACAAAATGATGAATCCAAAAATGATCGCATATAAGTTAATTCTTTAGAAATGAAAATAAACCTTCTGCAAAAAAGCTTAACGGACTTCAAGACAGAATTCGTGAACAGATTCAACAGTTTTGAAGCAAAATTTAACACATATGCTGATATTGTCAAAAACAAGCCAGTTGAAGTTTTTACCGACATAAGCAGTAAACTTGATGTTGTTAAAGATAAAATATAAACTGATACCAAAGAGTAACAGATTGAAAAGAAAAGATTGAATATCATCGTATTTAATATTCCTGAAAATAAAATTGTTCCTTTACAAAGTCAATTTGATGGTTGTAAGAAAGATTTCAAAGTCTACAAGAAGTATTAGGTGAAAATAACATCGAAAAACATGAACTGAAATCTTTATACCGTATAGGTAAGTTTGAAGTTGGAAAAGTTAGACCTATAATTGTAAGACTCAATGACGCAAAAGCTAAAGAAAGACTGATTAAGCTGAGAAATATCAAATATTTGACACATGAATTTGAAGTTAAAATATACATAAATCCGGATTTAACCAATGAACAACTGAAATTTTTTAAGTAACTACGAGAAGAATTAAAAAGAAAACGAGCTATGGCAGAACAAAATAATCTCAATATAAAATACGTGATAAAGAACAATAACATCATAGAAGCTACAAATCATCTTTTTCGATATGATGCCGAGAAACTCTGGGATTAATAAGACAGACTGTAAGTCAAACCTTTTAAATTTGGTTTAAACAAACTTCATAGTTGCAAGTTTAAATATAAAGTTTTCTTGTAATCAGTATTTTTGAAGTGTTATAAAGAAAAAAAACTAATGTGTAACACAAAAAAATTAAAAGTTCTAACGATTTATCGTATATTTACTTATTAAATATAAAAGTGTTTCCAACTGTAGTAGTTTTTAAATGATCAGCACTTTTCAAATACGTTTAAGTAACAATTTAAAACCTGGATCTGTAAATGTTTTATTGTTTTTATATGATACTAACTACAACTATAGGTTAGTTAACGTTAACAAAACTATTCTCCATATCATTTAGTTTACAGTAAGTTCTTAGGTGAAAGTTATTATTATTAATTTTTTACAAAGTTTTAATGTTAAATTTGAGATAATGTTTTCAAAATATATAAGCTTCTACATATGTAAATGCTGAAATAAAGTACTAATGAGTAGAATAAAAAGAAGTTTACAGAAAATATATGACAAAAGAAAATATTGAAATTACTAAAGTTTTAACACGACTTTGTTAAGATCTTTGTGAATTCTGGAGTTGCTGCCAAATATAAGTTACATAAATTGAATTTCTTTTTTTTATGTAAAATTGTTTCGAAATTTTGGTTTCTACGAAGTATTGGATTTAGTTCTAGTAAAACAATTGTGAGCAAAATTTTGTACTGACTAAGCTTTTATATGATTTGAAAGTTTGAAAGTTTTAGAACTGAAAAGATAACAAAAGAATACAAAAACGTTTAATACTCTGAAAAAAAATTAAAAACTAAATCATCTTAAAGCTTATTTCTGCAAATCAAAACATTTAAAACCGTGAAGTTTATATAAAAATTGAACAAAAGTTAGTTATTGTATATTAGTACAACATTTTTTGTTGATATACTTTTATATTAAAGAGGTAGAGCCGATAAGTTATTTTTTGTTCATACTGTTATTTTGAAGTGCGTTAACTTTATGAAGCTTTAGTTATTTACCTTCTCAAATCATTCCTACCAAACTCAAAACATTTCAACTAACAAATATTTAACACAGACAAAACTGTTTTCTAGTTTATTGCAGTATTCCAAAACTCTTTTTAAAACGACAAAATTTTTGTTTAAGAAATGACAAAAATACAAGATAAAGAAATAAACTTATATATTTAGATAAAAGATGAAGCTTCACTTCTTAAAAAGAAAAAATATATATTCACTTTAACATTTGCCTTTATTTCTATTTTAAACAAGCCAATTTGCATCTATTATAATGATTATTTCGCTAAAAGTTGTTTTTTGTTACTTTGAATTAAAATCTTCAAATTTTCTTTCATGTTAAACAATACTAGTAATTTAAAACATCATTGATAATATGTATCCAATACACTTAAATCTAAAAGCTTATCCAATTTTTAGGTTATAAATACTATATAAGTCTATAATTTTTCATAAAACTATTATTACATCTTTTAAAGGATATCATTTAATTTTGGCACACAATATGTATTTTATTAAAGAATATATTATTTTTTCTTACTACAGACTTATAATGTTAAAAAGAGATGTAATGCAACTATAGAACATTATAAATTTCCACTTTGTAACATTTACTAAAAAATAAAATAAAGTAGTAATGAGTAAAAGAAGTTTATAAAAAAAAAATTTATTAAAAATAAAACAAACGAAAATAATACTTAATAAAGTTGAAATGAGACTCTGTTGAATACTAACAATACTACTAAAAGTATTTCTATGAATTAAAAACGTGATAAGACTAAAGAAAATAATTAAAAGCCAAAACTGTTGTTCATACTAAACATTTTTAAAAAGCTCACACAAAATTTTTTATTAGAATAAAAATTGCAATTAATTTTTTATTCTGTGTTTATATGATAGTACTTAGAGAGTTCGATTCTGACCAAATATTTGAAATATCTAAGTATACGATTAGAGATATAAATCAAGCTTTTGGAAGCTTAAAAATTTACAATTGAAAACATTTTAGTTAAGAAAGAAATGAAAAGGTTAAATACTATGAAAAAAATCAAAAAACGTAAATAATTTAAAGCTTGTTTACGCAAAATAAAAACAATTTGTACTATTTGACGAAAGGTTTAAAGAAAAAACAAAATTAATTTTTTCATTGCATATAGAATTCTTTTTTAGTTTTTGGTCATAAAAGATACTTTTAGGTTAAAGATGTAGAGTCGATAAACTATTTTCATCCACAATGTAGCTTTAAAAGCATCTTAACTTTATGAATGTTTAGTTTTTTACCTACTCAAGTCTTGTTTACCATTAAAAAAAAAATTTACAAAACTCTTTCTAAATTGCAGCTACTTCAAGAATAATTTAAAGAATACGAAAACTGTGCTTTTTAGAAACAATACAAATTAAAAAAGATATCAAAATTATTCACAAAGGAATGATGAAATCATAATTTTTGAGAACCAAAAACAGAGGTAGTTTTTTTTTTTTTTTTTTTATTTATTTTTATGTATTTTTTTGAAACAAGCAACTTTTTGATGATTATGTGCATGTTTTTGCTAAAGGTTAGTTTTTGGAATGCTTTGTATCTGGAATCTTTAAACTTTACTTTCAGATTAAATTTAATTGTAGTTTTTATAAATAATAGGTTGCAAATTTCAAAAATTTAATGATCTAAAAGCTTATTCATGTTAAAATTTTGAAAAACAGCCTTAAATTTTGACACTATACAATTGAAGTTCTACTAATTGTAAAAATGATCCAAACTTTGTAAATTTTAATTATTTTTAGACAAAAACTTTATGAGTTTTGCAACTGTTAGATATTGAATTGCTTCTAGTGGTATAATAGTTTATAAAATTATGTATGTAGGATATATTACTAATGATAATACTTACCATTGTTGGGTGGCCCATTAACAAAGTTTCTAATCTATTTTATAATCAAATGGTGTTACCTTTACTTCTGTTTTAACCGCATTACAAACTTTTAAAAAAAATTTAACTTCGAGTTTTTTTGTATTAGTAGAATTTTCTTTTGAATTTGTCTTTGCGAAAGTTCAAAAAAGATCATTTTAATAAAAAAAAGAATTTCATATTTTAGCAAAAGTTCGTGCATCCCTAAATAAGTTTTGTGCACCCTAAAAACTTCGTTAACCCCAAAACTAATTTCGTACACTTTAGTTTGCACAGGTAATACAGTTAAGACCACTGCTGTAGAGGAGAGTGTAAGCACTGATTTTTTAATATAAGAACAAATAAAATACATTTGAAAAGTGTTCAAGTTTCTTTTCGTTATTTACCTACTACATATTATCAAGTAGTAATATAATATCATGAATAGTTATAGACTTTATTAATTCAACACTATTATTTTAAAGTATTCTGTACATTATTGAATATTTACAATCTTATAAATATATAAAACAAGTTAGATTTTTAAAATCAGTTTATACTTAGACAATGTCTTTATACATATTATGATTTCAACCTAAAAGTAGGTAAAATTTTTAATTGGCTAAAAATTACAAAGATACAAATAAAACTATCTTAATTTTTATTTGTTTCTTAAAGATATATTTAAAAATTAAATTTCTTAATAGTTTTTTTGAGTGAAGTAGTTTTACTATCACTTTTTTAAACCAACCAAATATTTTCTTTTTTTTTGTATTTTTTTAACCTGAACCATTTTATTTAAAAGAAGCATTTTAACTAGTATTATTCTATAAGACTGCGTTTGTTTACTTGTAATTCCATTTTCAACTAAGTGCAAAAATATTAAGATCAGCAATTACAGAAGTAAATTTTCAGAAAGTTTATAGTAATTTTTCAGTTATAATCCAAAAATTACTTATAAAATTTGTAGACAAGATATCAAAATAGTTAATTAATGTTTACAATTCTTATTATGTATTTGAGAATAAGTTAAATAATTTTTAGCCTCTAAAAGTAACTAATTTTAAGTGATTGGCCATTTTATTATGTTTAAAATCTAGTTAAGGATTTTTTAATATTTATTTTTAGATGTTTGCTGTCTTTTATAACTTTATTTATAAGTTGTTTGTACTAAATACATTATTATTTTTGCGAATACAAATATACGAGCGTTTTTTAATAAATATTTATAAGATATACTAAGGCATTTAATTTTTTTTTCCAAGTGTAGGAATGTTTTATTAAAAACTGTTAAGTTTAAATGAACTTTTATTTTAAAAGTTTGCAAAGCTTCTTCTAAGACAAAATAAAAACCGTACAGTTTGATATTTCAAAGCTAATTTTTTAAGATAAGCTTGAATTTCTAATGATGTTTGTTTTTTGAAAATTTATGAGATGGGACAAGAATAGTTTCTAAACTAAAACCTTTGATTTAGGAACTTAGATAAGTAACATTTTCGTTATTTTTAATCATAAGTATTTTGAAGCATATAAATCTTTATATAAAAGTTAAAATTAAAACTATCTGCATAAAAATTGTCTTTTAAAATACTCAGTAAACCTGTAGACATAAGTATTATTTGTTTAATTATTAAAATAACATAATTGTTTTATACATACATTTAATACATAGAATTAGAAGAAAAAACTACATAACTCAAAAAATGTTTTTATATAAAATCTCAATTTTCTTCCACTACTTAAACATCACCATTTGTACGAACTCTGCAAAAAAAATATTTTGTTCATTTACTGTAAATAAAATGATATTTTTGTTAGCATAAATACAAAAATCACACATATAAAATTTTCTAACGTATGTTAGTAGCAAGCACTATTTTCTATAAATTTTAGGAGTTAAAACATTGTAATGTAGAAAAACTTAAATATTTTGAATTAATTTTATCACTTAGTTAAATTATTGTATGTATTTAGAATTCACTCTAAGTGTACGTTCTTACTTTAAAAAATATTGAGTTTACTAATAAAAATGTAAAATATATAGGAACATAGTCTCTTTTTTTGTATAGTTGAATACAATTGAATTATAAGAACAATACATCTGTGAATGAGATGTAACTTTAATGTAAGTATTTAATAAACATTAGTCTGATTGTATTTTTTTAGCTTATAAGCATTTTTTAATCATACGCTTATAATTTCTATAGGCATTGATGAAAAATAGTTATAAAATAGAGCAGCTCTTTTTTAGTGTATAAATTAAATTTGATAAATGCCTAACTAGTACTTTTTTAAATATTTTTTTTTGCTGCTATAATTCTACTTAGTTGGGTATACGTTCTTAGTTCTTTTCACAACTGAAAGTTCGAACTTCGAAACTTTAAACTATGATAGTTCTGATTTTTAGTAAACTATATACCTTATAATATTTTCTTTATAACTTTAACCATAATTGTCGTATTAGTATATTTTAGGTAAATTGTTTTTTAATTAAATTTATTAGAGATGGCTTAATAAGAAAATTACTTACTAAAATATGGCTATTTTTACCAACTATGAGTTTTATCTTTTATAACTTTTTTCATCTTAACCATAGTCTTATTACTTTACCTTCTGGTACAATAGTTTATATTTTATTTCAACTAACTTTCTAAGATATTTCCCTTTAGATATATAATAAAAATTTTAGTTGTCATAATTTAAATTATTATGCAACCGTTTAGTTAATACTTATTGCATAAAAAAATTAAAATTTTACCTAGATTATGTAAACTTTAAATAGTTTTTTAGTTTAGTTTGTTTTAAACCTGTGAGTTATTATAAATTACAATACTGTTTATTAGGGTAGGTGTAATATTTGCACAAGCGTACAAAATTGCACGAAGGGACAAAATTGCACGAAAATAAAATTGCACGAAGACACTTTTGCACGAAGGGTCAGTTTTGCACGAAAACATTTTTGTACAGCTTTTTATTAATTAAATTTATATTTTTTACTTTTATATTACTTATTTTTTTTTTTTTACTATTATTATTACCCCTAACCCTTACTCTCGGTCTTTTTTTCTTTTCTTTTTTAAATAGTTTATTTTTATTTATTTTTCTTGTTATTTTTTAAAAGTAATTTTTATTAGTTTTATTTTAGTTTTTATTTCTACTATCACTTTTACACCTATCCCTTACCCTCGGTCGGTAACTTTTTTTTTCTCCTTGTTTTTTTTATTATTTTTTTTTTTAAATCATTTTTTTCTGTTTTTTCTTTTCATTCACGTGCTAAAATGACCCTCCGTGCAAAATTTTCTTCGTGCAATTGTGTCCCCTCGTGCAAAATAGACCCTTCGTGCAAATTTGTTTAAATTTTGGTTATTATCCAAGCTTTCAAAAACATTTCTAGCTTTTGTTAGACTTATTTTGAAAATTACTAATAAAAATTTAATGATGTTTGAATTATTTTTTTCAAAAAACCATTAGTTTTCAACTATACTTTAATTTATCAAATTTTTTCAATAAACCTTCGTAGTTAACTTTACCATCACCGTCAACATCTGCTTGTCGAACCATGTTCTCCGCTTCTTCTGATGACAGGTTTTCACCGTAACGTGTTAAAACTTGGTGCAACTCCTCAGCCGAAATATAACCGTTTCCATCCTAAATTAACAAAAAAATATCAGTTTATTGAATAACTTAGTTTATTGGAATTTTTGTTTTTAAGTAACGAACGAAGTAGCCTTATATGAAGTAAATTCTTTTTGAATGAGGGCGTTCAAATACCTTATGGTTCTATCTTTCTAGATATTGGTATATAGAATGAAATGTAATATCATTTAAACTAACTAATTGATTTTTTATAAATGAAATGAGTAGTTTAAACTACAAAAATTCGCAATATAAATAATAAATTTATTGCAAAATATTAAAAAGTCTTATTAATAATCCTTCTTTTTACAAGTTTTAATGTTGGAATGGTCTCTAGTGCATATATTTATTTTTTTAAATACTTATATTTAATTTAAAGCTCTTAGTTTTTAAAATTTAGATAGAAAGTTGACCATAAACTAATAAACTTTATTTATTTAAAGTTTTTTTTTTATCAAATTTTACTTTATTGATCTAAAAATTTTCGTTTAATTTTAAAACTTATAATACTTAAAAATACTAAATTTATAAACAAAAAATGTTTACATAAAAACTGATTGAATGCATTTGAATTCTAACACTACTTAGTTAAAAGTAAATTTGTCAGAAAGTTTAGGAAAAAATCATTTTGGCTCAGTGATTTGATAGAAATCTAAAATAACTGTTACTCTAGTATCTTGTTGCTCTTTTTAATACTCGAAATTAGAAAAACATTTGAAAACCTGATCAAAAGCTTTAAAAGCATCGAGTATTTCTTTTTCCTTAAACGTAGTTTGAGCTTTGAGATTCAACATTTTAATAAATTCATCGAACTCTATGCAACCATTTTCATTGCAATCAACCTTTTTTATCATTTCCTAACAATTTAAATACTTTGTTTATTGTTTTGTACATGACTAGTTATTTACAGCAATTACTTTTAGCTATATTTCTAACTTTTATTGTACGTGTTTTTAATAAGGTATTTGATAACAAAGTTTAAGGCAACTGTTTCAATAGGTTCAAATATAAGAATAAAATTTAAAGTTATCGTTTTATGTTAAAAAATATTAAATATTTACTTTAAGTTCTTTTTCAGTAACTTTTTTACCAATTTCTTTCATGACTGCTGAAAGCTCATATGTTGTTATACTACCATTTCCATCCTTGTCAAACAAATTGAACAGTCTTTTGTACTCTGAAACATATTTTAATATTTTCTTTGTTACTACATAATATGCATGGAAAAAGTCGTAAAAACTATACTAGTTAAAACTTATGTTCTATCTGACACAGTTCTCACTCGTTAGTTTTTCTTAACTCCAAGATTTATTTCATAATCAAACAGAAAGATTATACAAAAATAAATTATTTAGAATAAATTTCTAATATTTTTAAAAATATGAATTTATTCTTTCATAAATTTATTTTGCAAACTAAGTTTCGGTCAAAGACCTCAAAATAGAATTCTATTTGAATAAGGTTTATTTAAGCACTGACGAGGTCTTTGACCGAAACTTAGTTTGTAAAAGAAGTTTTTGAAAGAATAAATTCATTATTTTTCCTCCAGTAGTTGAGATCTCTCTATTTGTTTTTTTAAAACGAAAACATATAATACTCTTAAAAATATTTCAATAAATGTTTTGTAATTTTAGTTTTTTTTTCGCAGTAACAAATTAAATCAAAACTACTTGTATTATAGTTTGGTTCTAATTAGTAAAATTTAGTTGAGCAAACTAGTATTGCTGTCTCACTTTATAATACACAAAATTTTACTAACTTTTATAAAACAAGATGAGAATTTCATATTTTTAAAAAAAATCTTAGTTGTAAATTTCCTTCTTCAAATAGTATTGTTTTAAAAATCATAGAAACATAATGTTTATTTACATAATTTTATATTGTTTGAGTTCTCTTGAATTCCAAAAGTTTATTGTTTAAAATCCAAAAGTGTTTTTTAGCTTGAAAATAGCTAGTACAAAACAAATAAATTGAAAACTTTATGTAAGAAATATTTTAAAATATTCTTTTTGTACGAAATAGTTCATATTAAGTCAGGAGTCGGAACGAAAAGCAAAAATATGTGCTCTTCAAAGTACCTTTTTTAAACAATCAAAAGCAGTTTTAGTCGTAAAACCTTACAACTAAGTTTTTAGTTTTATAACTAGTAATTATCAGTGATTTAATACTGCATATATTTTCACATTTTAATTTTATATATAACTATAGTTTTTTTAACTATATTTAACCAGCAAAGACTTTTTTGTACAGTGCGGCCTAGGAGTAAAGTTTTCTACAAATAAACTGGCTCGTTGCTTATAAAAAGCTGCCGACTTCTGTTATATATGACAATTTTAATCCAACTTTGGTTTTAAAGAGTTTTTTTTTTGGTATTACTTTCCAAAACTACCTGGCCAAAAGATACTTTACTTTTTATAAAACCGGTCCTCTATCTAAAAAAAATTCACAGTTCTAGTTTAAATTTATAAATTGGTTCTTTTGGTACATTGTTTCAATTTATTAGAATAAAAGCTAAATTCATTAACGTAAAAATATATTTATTGTCATATATCACTTTTTAGAAATTTTAATAGAATATTTTCTTTTTTAAATAAGGTATTTTGTTCTTTCCTAGTACTGCATTGTTGTTATACAACTACTTTGAAAAAAAGTCATATGAAATAAAAAATAAATATAGAAATTAAAACTATCAAAATTGATGTTAAAATGAAAATATACTAACATTATTTTTGAACGTAAAGTTTTATCTTACCTTTTAGTTGTTTCTCTGAAATCAAAAGTGCCTATAAATATTCGTTGTTAGTATAACTTAAAATTAAACTTAAAAAATTGTTAGACAACTATATTATAAACTTAGATAATTTTCAAAAAAAATTAAAAGCTTTAGATCAAAATTAGTTAAAAAACCACTATTTTATAAATTTCTAACCATCTTTTAAGTACAATGACCTCCAAAACAAAACAACTTATTTATTTGCTATAATATTATAAAAACGTTATTTAAAAACGAAAATACTTAAGGTGCTTTACCCAGTTTTTTACTATTAAACAAAACTATAAAAATTTTATATTTAGAAAAAAAATCTTAAACTAGTTTTTAACTTAAAACTAATTATAGAAAGTATAAAAAATTATTCCTAAGTTTTGTTTTTAAATAAATATAAAATGACAAGCTGTTTAAGTTTTTAAAAGAATTAAACTGAAAGAAGATTGGTAATATAACTAGTCAAATGAACCTTTTTAAAAGCTTTCATTTTCTAAAGCTCCTTTATCTTACTTTTTAGTTTCTTCATACCTTTATATATATATATATATATACACAGTCTATTGACCAACAAAAAAGCGTACAAAATATTTGGTCCTAGGGCCATGTGCACGAAAAAACCTTTCGGTTATCGAGTCGCACACCACGGGTACCTTTAACGTCTTGTCCAGAATATTATATAACGGTTCGAATACACATTACTTTACCAATGTTTGCTAATGTATAGCTTTGAAAATACTCTTTTACATAACATTTTGATCGATAAAGAAAATACTATTTATAACAATAAAAAATCTAAATTTCCTCACTATAAGATATTACAGTGTTTTAAAACTTAAGTTTGAATAAAAAAACTTTGTTTGATAAACTATTGAGGTTAGTTAAAATTCTAGTTACTTTAAAAAAGTTAAATAACATTAAAACTATGCAGTAAAAAAGTGGTAAGATTTTTCTAAATTTTTTTCTGATATCTGTTTTATCTTTGTTGATGTTAAGGCTTAAATTCTGTAAACAATTATAACTCATTCATACTAAGCAGACTAATAACACGTAAGTAGTAAAACAAATGAATGACACATGACACTTTTTTTATCTAACAAAACACAATTAATAAAGTGTTACTATAACAAGCATGGTCATTTTATAGTCTTAAATTTATGTAACAACCTATCTACGCAAAACACTATTACTTAATTGATTTAAAATTAAAAACATATGCACATTTTATTTTAATCTATAGTTTTAATACAAAAAACCACTAGTTTAAAAGTTTAAGTATTTTCGAAAAAAAAGTTGTACTTCTAATATTATAGTCTATTGAACGATAAAAAAAACGCTCAAAAGGTTTGGTCTAAGGACCTGGTGCACGAAAAAACCTTTTGGTTATCAATTCGTACACCACACGTTTTTAAAATTTCTTACGAGCAAATAAAAATTACGTTTTTATATTCTGAACTTTTAAACCTTAAAAAATAAAACAATAAGTAAAATAAAAAGAAAGTTAAAGAAAATTATAAACTAAATTATTTAATAAAGTTTTATTTATAATTAATTCAAAAACTTGTTTGATGACATAAAAATGAAAATACGGTCTAAGCCTAAACCTTTAAAAAATAAAAATATAAGTAAAGGACATTTTTAGAACTAAAAAAATAACTTTATTTTGATAACCTTGATAAAACGAGATAAACAATGCTAATAGCAAACATGACAATATTTGGAAGATAGGTCACAACTTATTTAAAGGTAAAATTGTAATAAGCTTTACTTTTCGTTTTTTACATTAATTAACTTGATTGAAACAGCTAAAAAGGTTTATATTTGAATAAAAGATATAATAATAATAATAATAATAATAATAATAATAATAATAATAATAATAATAATAATAATAATAATAATAATAATAATAATAATAATGATAATGATAATGATAATGATAATGATAATAATAATAATAATAATGATAATGATAATGATAATGATAATGATAATGATAATGATAATGATAATAATAATAATGATAATGATAATGATAATGATAATGATAATGATAATGATAATGATAATGATAATGATAATGATAATGATAATGATAATGATAATGATAATAATAATAATAATAATAATAATAATAATAATAATAATAATAATAATAATAATAATAATAATAATAATAATAATAATAATAATAATAATAATAATAATAATAATAATAATAATAATAATAATAATAATAATAATAATAATAATAATAATAATAATAATAATAATAATAATAATAATAATAATAATAATAATAATAATAATAATAATAATAATAATAATAATAATAATAATAATAATAATAATAATAATAATAATAATAATAATAATAATAATAATAATAATAATAATAATAATAATAATAATAATAATAATAATAATAATAATAATAATAATAATAATAATAATAATAATAATAATAATAATAATAATAATAATAATAATAATAATAATAATAATAATAATAATGTTTATTGCAAACAAAATACAAATAGAAGTACTTTTCGGACACGCTCTTCAGTATTTTTTCGTGTCAAAACAAGCTGAAATAATGATGTACTGATATAAACTAATAGAACTAAGTATTTAAGAAAACAAATTAAATTTAACACAATAGTAATAATTAACAAATTAAGGCAATCGTTTAATCAGAAATAATATAAATGTAACACAACTTTACTAATCAACTAATTTAAGTTCAACGAATTAAACAAAATGGTCGAATAAACAAATTTCTTTTGTTTACAGAGATCCGGCTTTAAGCTTAAAATGTATATAGCTTCTAAAGTTTTTAGGTGAAATTCATTACGAGCCACTGATATTATTTTGAAGTTTTCCACTTTATAGTTTTCGACACACTTAGGATTAGTAATCAGGTGTTGGCCAATCGCTGAACTACTATTTAGTTTTTTTAAATCATCAAATTTCTTTTCCTCGTTACATGACTTTATCTTGTTTAAAAGGTTTTTTGGTATATGTTGGTTGATTCTTGAAATCAAATTATTACTCGTTCTACCCACGTATGTTTTTTTACATAAACATACAAATTTGTAAATTACATTGCTGGTGTTTAGGGTGGGTAATTTATCTTTGTTTTTAATCTGAAACAGTTTATTGGTTGAGTATACTATTCGTAAATTAACAGATCTATAGCCATTTTCTAATATTTTCTTCAAATTATTATGCAAAACTGTATTCTGATTGAATGGCAACTTAAGGTATACCGGACACTTTTTTGGACCAAATTTTATTGACTCAAACCTTGTCTTTGTTTTTTGTATTGTGTTCTTTATTATGTCTAGGGGGTAACCTAAAGTCGCAAAGATTCTTTCCACATTTGATAATTCTGTTTCTAAATATTTTTCAGAACAAATTTTCATTGCTCTATATGTAAGGCAACTGATTAGATTTAGTTTTTGTCTCATTGGACTGTATGAATTATAAGGGACATAGTCCCCACTGAAGGTACTTTTTCTAAAAATGTTCGTATAGAACATTTGATTCTCCCTATTGACCATAACATCTAAGAATGCTAATTTGTTTTCAGTTGCCTTTTCCATAGTAAATTCAAGGTTTGCATGCATACTGTTCAATTTTAATAGAAATTCATCTCTGTCTTTATCGTCTGTAAAGATGGCAAACGTGTCATCTACATAACGTTTGTAATAAATGGGAGAGATATCTTTTATGAGTTGTTGTTCATGGAAACCAACAAAAATGTTTGAGAGAATAGGACCAAGTGGCGACCCCATTGATATACCATCAATTTGCTTATACATATGATTATTAAAGCTAAATTCTACTCCACAACATGCTAATGTTAATAATTCTTTGAAGACTGCTGGTTTTAGGTATTTTGGAGCTAATCTGTATTTAAATAGTTCATTCACAACTAAATTAATGCACTCCTTAATCGGTAAGCTGGTAAAAAGAGACTTGATATCGAAGGAACACATACTAATGTTTTCCTGACTGATTTTTAACTGTCTAATATCATCAGCGAAACTGAATGAGTCTTTAATACAATAGATCGAGTATACTGATTCTAATGGTTTCAACATTTCCACACACCATTTAGCAATCTTATGTTGCGGTGAATTAATCATTGAAAGGACTGGTCTCAGAGGTACTTTTGCTTTGTGTGTTTTTGGCAACCCATACAGTCTGGGTCTGCATGACCCGGATGGCCGTATAGCGTCATAAACGCTTGCAGTGATTTTATCATTATTTTTCAAAGATAGTAATCTTCGTTGAGTTGCACTTTCAATTTTTTGGGTATTATCACAATTATTCGCTGGACCCAATTTTACAAATTTATTGGTGTCCAGTAGGATATCATTCATTTTTGCCAGGTATTTATCTTTTTGGAGTAACACTACTCCACTGCCTTTGTCGGGCTTGGAAATAAACAAATTTGGATTATTGACTAACTGTTTTGCAGTTTTACTGAATTCGTTGTAAAAGTTGTCCAATTGAGTTGAAGTTTTGTTCTTATCTTTGTAGTTTAGCGCTATTGCCACCAATTTTGCATTTAACGTCTTTTTTGTTAACTCATTCAGTGGTTTGTGATGATTAAGTTGGCCGGCCAGAACTTCAAATTCACTGCAAATATCTTCAAATTTCAGTTTTTTGCTAGGTATGCAGAATTTTAAACCAAAATTTAATACAGTTTTTTCATTATCTGTTAAAATATGTTCCGACAAATTAATTATGTTATTTATCTTTTCTGTATTTATCATTCCAAACTTTTTCTTTTTTAAGAGTTCCACTATATTACTATATTTTTTCCTTTGAGAAGCATTAACAACAGAAACTTTCCTTTCTACATTATTCAAAATCAAAACCAAATCTTTACTTACAATGTTGCTAAGAATATCCATTACGTTGTTTAAAATCAATTTAGTTCTACTCAGCTGGGACTCCATTTTTCTTATATCGTCATTACAAAATACTCTTTCTATAGTCGTTGAACTTTTTAGTTTCGATTTTTTGATTCTAAACTTGAATATATTTTGGTACAACGTGTTGTGTTACACACATTTTCAAAAATTCAATAGAATTTTTCAATTTATTCATTTTGAAAGCTAAAGAGAGAAGTTTACGAATCAGCTTTATAACTTTGTGATCGTACTTAGACCTTAAATGTTGAAATAATGGTTTTTCCATTATAAAAATCACAATTTTTACATTAAAGTTTATTGCAAACAAAATACAAATAGAAGTACTTTTCGGACACGCTCTTCAGTATTTTTTCGTGTCAAAACAAGCTGAAATAATGATGTACTGATATAAACTAATAGAACTAAGTATTTAAGAAAACAAATTAAATTTAACACAATAGTAATAATTAACAAATTAAGGCAATCGTTTAATCAGAAATAATATAAATGTAACACAACTTTACTAATCAACTAATTTAAGTTCAACGAATTAAACAAAATGGTCGAATAAACAAATTTCTTTTGTTTACAGAGATCCGGCTTTAAGCTTAAAATTATATTTTAAGCTTAAAGTTTTAAGCTTAAAGCCGGATCTCTGTAAACAAAAGAAATTTGTGTTTTTACTTATAAAATCCTTTTTGTGCACTTTTTCAATGTTCACGATAAGGTTAGGCAACTTCTTTAGTAGGTGGACCTAATATGGTAGCGTTTTGTACATAATGGGCCAGATTTATTCGACATAGACTTTTGCTGTATAATTAACTTATAGAAGATATAAACGATAACAGAGTACACTTTTAAGCTTAGAGTTTATTAGAGCACACATTGAACAAAACACGAAACTATCAAATTTACAGGCTAATTAATTTAAACAGTATTTAAGCATGAAAATTTATTTTTAGATAACTTATAGTTATTTATTTTGTTACCAACTTTAAAATGAGATCCAGATCCGGCCTTTTTTCACCAACTTCCGGAAAAGGCCAGACTCTAGTTATAAAATTTGGTCCGGTTCCGGTTCTTGATTTTATAGACTACCAATCAAAACCTTTTTACAAAATAGTAAAACTATGTTTATTTTCTCTATAATATAAAAAACTATATTTTAAAGTTACAAGCTTAAATTTTGTTAATCTGTAAATTTGTTTAAAGTTAAGGTGAATATTTAAAATCACTAAAAAGTTTTTTAAGAAGTTCATAGATTTCATTTAGTCTTTGTTCACAACTAAATAGGTTTAAACAACATTTTTCTTTAGATCATCTTACTTTTAAGTAAAAATCTAAAAAAAACATTTTTTAAAGTTCTTAAAAGTTTAAGTGAACATGTTTATTATACACTATAATTCAGAGATGTAAAAAAATGATACTTTTATAACGTAGTTGATTTTGTTAGTTAATTAAGTAAAGAACAAACAAACAAAACAAGACCTGTAAAAGTATAAAATAAAGAGCATGTATTAAAAAGATAACTGTTATTGTACATAATAGAAATTTTAGCAAACAAAACAGCAATTAAAGAAGAGTGTACTTCTTTTAAGTGATTTTATTTCTAGTTTAAAGTTTTTGTTCGAATTTAACTTACAAAGAACAACAGGTAGTAAAAAATTATAAAACTGATATAAAATTGTTCTTATAATTTGAATATTTTAATTAAATTATTTTTTTTAATAATTTGCTTATTTTTTAATTAATTTTAACAAGACTTCTACTATGATCTACAAGCAAAATAGTTTATACTTTGGTTTAAATATTTCGAACTATCAGCTAATATTAAAATAACAAATTTAGTTATACCTAGTTTTTTTTTTTAAATTTATTTGGGGTTCAGCAAATTTTAAAATAAACTTACTTTAAACTAAATATGCTCAAAATAAATAAGTTTCTAACGTACCATTATTTGTCTTAAAGCTTATTTTAAGCTCACTTAAAATTTTATGATTTTTATTTTCTTTTTAACTAGATACCGTGAATTTATTATTTTATTGAACGACAAAAAAATCCTGAAAATATTTTGTCCTGGGACCTGGTGTACGAAAAAAAAACCTTTCGGTTATCGAGTCGTATTTATGAAGAGGATAGTTATAATTATTAAAAAAAGACATATTTTGCCAAATTAAAAAATCTTTGGGCTATACCTCAAAAAGTAAAATGTACCCAGAAATTCCAGCTAACGAATATTATGATAGTAGCTAACAAATTTTAAAATACTATACTTAAAAAGATAAACTTAAATCGTCTTGCACCCACCAAACCTATATTATTCAGAACTTAAGACCAACAATTTATTTTATAGTGTTTATCTAAAACAACTAAGAAATGACTTGTTCTTGTGACTAGTCACATATATTTTTTAAATGAGTTGAAAGAGATTTTAGATTTTTTTTATAGATTTAATTGGAAAGGGTTGTTGGCTAATATGAAAAACTATACAATCGAAAAAATTAAACTAACTTCTTTTTTTTGATAAAACTCGTTACAATTAAATTAAGCCTCTATGTGCTTATCAATTAGCAGACCAATTATACGCGTTTAAATTCTTAATCAAACATTAACAAATGATTTCTTCAAAATGATGTTTTTTTATTCTTTTAGATTTTCTCAACTGTACCAAAGTACAACTATATGATCACTATACAAGTAACCTTTTTTCAGCTTAGGTAACTTCGCTTAATCATTAATCAGCTTAATACATTCATTATTATGTATGGTTTTCTATAAGTTTTGTCAGTATTAAAAGAAAACGGTAACGTGATCATTTTTTCAACAATTTAAAACCACTTTACTTCTTTAAACTTTATTTCAAAAGTTGTAAAAGTTTTAATTATTATTTTTTCACTAACTAAATTAGAATCTTAATTTTTCAAAAGTTCTTCTTTTTGTCAAGTGCAGTTAAAGATTGTCACAACAAGTTCTAGTTGTTTTCATATTCAGAACAGATAAAATTAGTGTAATTTCTAAAATTGGTATGTATCGTATAAAAATAGTTCATATTATATAGAAATTATATTATTTGGTTTGGATAAAATGTTACTGACAAGTTTGACAAACGATTCTCAATTTAATTTATTTACTACACAGTATTTTTTTTGTTTTCGTTTACATTGCGATAAAACGTAATAAAAGCAACTAATAACAGGATGCATTACAAAAATTGTCATTCTCACAACAACATGCATTAATTTGTTTATTTGATAAACTAATTTAACTTGGTGTCAAACAATAAATCAATTATTTATTCAAATTTTTAAGACTACTTGCAAAATACCAAGTTAAAATATCTAGAAGTTTAGGTTCAAAACAAACATAGGATAGTTGTACGAAAACAAAACCGAGTATAGCAGCTAACTGAGTGTCCAACAAAAACTTGAGCAAAACCAAAAAAAAAACGATCTAGTCATGAAGACAAAAGCACCTTGTACGGCAGTAAAATAAATCAACATGAGCTAAAGTTCGGTTAATAAAGCAGGTAGGGTTGCAGGAATTTTATTGATAAGGAAATATGGAATGAGTTATATTTTTGGGAAGAAAATTTTTTGCATTCAACTTGAGCGTGTTTTCCTCGTTACTTTCATTTAACTCACCCGTCGATATAAGATCAGATATGATGCTGTTTTCAAGAACCTTGTGGTAGTTGTTGTCCTCACTCAAGATAAATGAATCTTCATAATCCCACACATTAGATTGCAGGTAAATATGTCTGAGAACAAGATCGTCTTTCAATGTCGGAAAGTAGTATTGAGGCTGGTTCCAAATGACCCCTTCTTGAATCGCATCTATTACATACTCTTCAATGCTTGCAGTACTTTCTTGAGCGTTGCAATTTCTCAAGCGACCAACTTCACTTCGAATATAGTTGATCATTTTAGCCTTTTCGTAGAAACTCAACGACTTCGACTTGCATAGGGCAAGAAAATCAAAGCTGTGTTTTTCTTTCATATGATCAAATATTGCGGAAACGCTGTTAAAAGATTGGTTGCAGAAAAAGCAAAAACCGGGCCCTTCTTTTTCGGGCCAACCTTCAAAATCGTCTTCGTCGACATCATCAGCTTCTTGGTGAATTTTAATCCAGTTCATATTGAGCTCAGTGTAATTGATCAGATAAAATTTGTCGTACTCTTTGTTTTGGGGGTTCAGCTTTCTGTGGTTCTTTTTGCGCATGTGTTCTCGCAAAGCCACGCGATCTTTAAAAATGTTTTCGCACATCAAACACTGCAAGTTGTTCATTTTGCTCTCAATGAGATCGAGAAACTCTCGAACATTCACCATATTGTCAGGGTGTCCCGGACGAAAGTTGTGCGCCTCGGACATGTGAGAGAAGAGATCTTTTCTGTTGCCTCTGAAAACTTTGTTGCAAAACAAGCAGTTTCTTTCAAAGTTGCAGTCCTTCCTTTCAAACTCCAGTCTTAAAAGTAGCTGCTTGAGTTTCACATACTTAAGTTTTTGGCGAACCTCCTTGTCTTCGGGCAGAGAATCACTGAGCAAGTAGTACTCTTCTTTTGGTCCAAAATCTTTCGGTCCGCAGTTGGTGAGAATCTTGTGACAAAAGTCGCTCAGCTTGTGATTCTTCAATCGATTTTTCCAGTGAAGAAAGTAATTTTGCTTGTCAGTTATTTGATTACAATCTGAAATGACAAGACAATGCTTGACTATTAAATGAGCGAGATATGAATCCAGCTTTTTTTTAGTGGAATCAATGTCAGTGACGCTAAAATCACATAACACGCATGGAGTTTCATTGTCAAGTAGGCTTCCAGGATCAAGAAGCAAATTAACTCCTTCGTCAATTTCTTCATCATCATCTGACATGTCAATATCAAACTCATCCGAAGGAATCGAGTTTAATGCAGGAAAAACTGGCTGACCTTCAAAGTTCTTATAAACGAAATCAGTTTTCTGATCAACCTTGCAACTTCTTTTCAATTTTGACATTACAGCCTCCAAGTCGTTGTTCATCATAGCAGCACCACTTTTTCTTACGTCTCCTCCTGCTATGTTCTCATTTGGCTTACTTTCTGTTTTTTGGTGGCCAACCAATACTGAATGATTTGTAGAAAAAGTAGTATCACCAATGTTAGAAGAATTATTGTTCTTTTTGTCTTCCATTTTGATCTTTGTATCGCTGCTTTGCTCAAGTATACCAGCATTGTTGTTGTTTAAAACATTTTCTACAATATGATTGATGTTGTTAAGGTTGCCAACAGCTCCCGACATAAAAGGTGTGCTTGTCATTTCTGCGTTTTTTTTTACAACTTAAGTAAAGTCTATCGATTTCAAATTTGAAATTCTTTATTTCAACAACAAAAACTTCTATTTTTAAATGCAAACTTGTGGTTATTTTATACTATAGTTAATTATATTGCTATGGCGTCATACCTGAAAAAATATATATAAATCATAACATATACATACATTGTTCAATTAATTTAAGATTAAAAAAGAATGTACCTTTTTAGAAACTGATTTTATTTTTCAAGTTTTCCAACTTGATTTAAACTTTTTAAAGAATTTAAAACATACTAAAATAATGTCTTGGCGGTCTTTTATCAAAAAAATATGTTGTTTTAGCTGTACTTTTTTGTAAAAATAAATTAAAACTAAATCTTAATAATTTTTACTAAATATTTGTATAAACAAATTAAACATTATTCTTTCTTTATTACACTAAAACACGGATCGGCAGGTCAAAAAAAGAACGTTTTTTATTTACATTAAAAAACATATTTAAAGATAATTATTTTCAACAATAATAATTTATGCGATAGATTATCCTCTAGATAACTCTAAAATTTCATTTATGTTTTTTCGAGAGCATTAATATTTTAAACTAGTTGAAACAAAATTTTAATGCGGCCCGCGGGCCGCAGTTTGCCGACCCCTGCACTAAAACATGTGTTATTGTAATAAGGAAAGAATACTGTTTAGTTTGTTATCAATATATATTCCAGTGAGCTTGTTTCGCTCGGGTCTTTCTTAACAAACACTTAATTTATACTTTCGAACAATTATTTGTATAAACCTAAAATTAATAATTCATTTAAACTGAAAACATATGTGTTTTTCAAAATAAAATGTCTGAAACGCTCTTTAATTGTCATATGTTGTTATAAAAAAAAATTAGATTAAAAAGGCAGTGGCAGAAAATATTTATCTGAACTAATACAATCTTTTAAAAAATATCTATACTTTTTTAATATTTTTTAAGATTACTTAACTAAATATTTTTTTAATAAACTTGATTTAAAGTCATAGTGTAAGTAAAAAGTCAACAAATATAAAACACCAAAACCTATCATTTTTATAATTTTACTATATTAGCTAAACACGTTTCTAAAACTATTTACTTAGAATAAAGGCTCGGTCTTTGCACAATATTTACTTTTTTTAATGTATATAAGTTATTTGTATAAAACTTCATACATTTTTTTTTAATTAATATAAAAATATACATAGTTTCACACAAAAAGTAATACAATACTGTAAAGCTAATAAAAGTTTAACAAGCTTTATAAATAGGTAGTTTACCAATAATCAGTTTTATGTTGAAGTTAATTCACAAGGTTTCAACATTAATTCTAATTTCATAGTACTCTAAAACAGCAAATTTTTCCTACACTTCAAATACCTAGCTTTAATGCAGCAGCTACATAGATTTTTCAGAAACAAAATTTTATACAGCAAAAAAAGTTCTTATAAAAGTTTGAAAAAATTTAAAAATATCAAATATAAATACTTAAGCATCACCACTATTAGTTAACTTTTTGGAAACTGAAATCATTTTATTAACGTCTAAAATTTTTTCTCTGACTTTGCCATTTATTTTACCATTCTTAACCTCAAACTGATCTATTTTCTCCCATCCGCTCCAACTAATATGACTTATACTTTTACTTTCAAGTTTACTGGGTACAAGTTTTTCATCAAAGCAATTTCCTTTTAAATCAAGAAGTCTAGGTAAATCTGATAAAACTTGATAAGCTATATCATGACCACTACTAGATGTGTCAGCAAGAACTCCAACTGGACCACTGGTGCACCAGCCAGCAGCATACAATCCATGTTCTGCATTTATAACTCCTTTTGTGTGCACAAGGTTGTCTTTAGAGTATGTTAG
>NW_028139692.1:23809-50697 GCF_965202585.1 Thalia democratica
TCCTGAGAATCCTGAGTATGTGGCATTTCTGATTCAACTACCGAAACTGATCATACTGTTCTTGGAATTAGTGCTCAACAGATTGAGTAAAACAAAAGTCATGGTTTACTAATTTTAACCAAATGTTATTTGCAGGCTAATAATAAGTTACTTTGACAGTACAGACTAAATTATTCTAGGAAAGTTCCTGATGATGACAATTAAAAAGACAGCTTTTAAAAACTGTAGGATAAAATTTACTACGGTCTCATTTAGACTTTCAATATACTGGAGTGCACTATTTGTAAAAAAGCTAGGCAAAGCTTGTTAAGTTATTCTCATTTTAGAATATACTCATAAATGGCAAGTAGGTAAAGTCAAATGGAGCTAAGTAAATTACTCCAAGGCAATAAGGGGTAATGGGACTTTTTTTTATATGTTGAACTTATTTTCAAGATCTTTAACTTAGCTAGTAGTAGCTTTTCACTGTTTTGTAAAATTTAAAATAAACTTGGAAATATGATGGTCAGAAAGTTCAATAGGTTTCTTATGGAAGGACAAACGTAAAAAGGTAAAAAAAGACTATTTCATCAAAAATATGTCTTCTCCTGCAGTTTTCAAGCTATAGTTCTGAAATTTTTTCAGTTTAATCTTCTTAGGTTAATAATAAATAATGCTTTTGTAGGAATTTATTAATTTAGAGTAAAAACATTTTCTTCTAAACTTTTTTTTTATTTATTTAAAATAAGATTTTTTTATTAATGCAAGAAACATTTCCTGACAAGTTGAGGTATATTGATTAAAAAATGAAGAAGATAGGTTTTATATAGATTTTTCAAAACTCAGAAAATTCTAAATTTCTCATTCTTAGTGTTGGTATCAGAAGTTTTTTACACAACTGACTATATCTCAAAAGTTAGTTCATCTTTTTATTCTGTAAAAACGATCTCATAGTATACAATTTTAAACTTTAAATATAGACCAAATTTTTGTAAAAAAAATGCATGGACTCCTTCCTCTTGCCTTAAATACATATCTCTCACTTAAATGTTTAATTTTTTTATTTTTCAAATTTTAAGATTTTAACTCAACTTTTATGGTAGTTTAAATTTTAAGCACCCTCTAAACAATCATCATGCATTGAAATTAGTTTTAAGTTTAGAAAGGCAGATTTTGTTAATTTGAGCAAAGTATTGAACTTGACTTTTTTTACTTTTTTTTTATTTTCATAGAATTATAGTCGGATAATACTTTTTTGAATTTAAGCAAATGTATTGTTGAAACTTTTTTTCAATTAGACTTTAAATACTTAAAATGATGAGTATTTTGTGTTCAGTAAACTAATTGCAATGTCAAGTTTATAATTTAATTCTCCTTAAAAAGACAAATATCAGTTTAAAAGTATAAAAAATAAACCAAGCACTAGTAAACAATAGGAGTGGCTTTCTTGAGATAATCAAAAGCAAACATACCAACATAAGACTCATATGGATACAAAAGTAAAAAATAGTACTTTTAAGATAAAAAATAGTAATAAAGCTAGTACAGTTCTTCCCTACTTATCTGGTCCTTATTTATCCAGCCTGTTCAAATTTAGAAGTAGATTTTTTTAATTCAGCTAAAATCGATGCTTAATAATATAAACATATCTACATATAACAAAGGTTTGTTTCATTTATTTTTTGTCTGTTTTAATTTTTTGGTTTTATAAAGAAAGTTAAAATAAGTCAAATCAACAGCTAATTAAGTGTACATTTCATTATATGCATTGCATAATAATAATGAGTTATATAATTAAAATATAACATTTTGTTCTTATCCAGCCAAAGACTAATCCGACCTTATTCACAAAAAAAAAGCTTTCCCAACATGGCCGGATAAGTAAGGATGCATTGTAACACTGAATAGATGGAAATAGTGTAGGGGTGTACTTAGGTGATGTTTGCTGGACACATGCAAACATATGATTCGGATATGTTTAGGCTTCATTAAGAAGAATTTATAATAAAAAAATTATTTTGCAAAAAAAAATTCTTCCAACCCAAAAATCTTATGTTTTTTTTATTTTTTGACTAGAATAGTAATTAAGTCATTTGTACATGTCCTAGACTTATAATCTATATTTTGAATGAAATGTTATAAATTTAGACATACATTTGAAGACATTTCAACTACTTTTGATATATTATGACGTCATAATTACACTGAATATTCAAATTTATATATAAAATTGTACCTTTCTTTTGTACAATAAGCAAATTCTCTTGCTGGTAAAAATACTTTTAGTTTATTTGCTTTTGTTTCGAGTCAATTAACTAGAGAGATATAACTAATTCAATATCATTTCAATTGCATGTTGATATAGATATAAAATACATTCTAAATCACTTTTAGTTATTAAAATATTATAACTGTCAAGAAAACTTTAACAATAAACTAAATAATATTTAATAACAATTCAATACCTAGTTAAGTGTAATTCTACTATGTATATAATATAGCTCTTAACAAGGAATAAGCTTTCATATAGTATATAGATATACCTTGCTAAGAGATAAGTCTTGTAAATAGCATTTATCTAAAGTAAATACAATAATAAACTGCTATGAGTTTAAAACTAAAAAGGATTTGATACAAAGCTTTTAAACTAAAGAATTGAAACATTTAAACAAACTTACAAATTAAGTTTTAAATAATATAAATGTAAAATACTTTAAAAACTTACATTAATAGTAATGTGAAAACAATAACATACTTAAACCTAACTTAAAAGTCAACTTAATATGAATAAATAATTATTGTTTAATTAAATAAAAACTCATTATATTTAAATAATGAAAATACACTAATTTTGCTGTAGAAGTCTAATTATTTTACACTTAGTCAGGTGCTCTCAACAATCAAAATATTTAATAACTGAAAGTGATTTAGAATGTATTTAATATCTATATCAACAAACAATTGAAATGACATTACATTAGTAATATATTTCTGGTTAACTGACTCATTACACTTGACTTAACAAAAATATTTTAGAACTAGTAGATTTAAGCAAGCTTAATTTATAATTGCAGGGCTTTGAAAATATATCTACATTTGACTGAGATTGCAATAGACTAGCAATAAACTAGGAATAAAGCATTTTTTTTTTAATTTTGCTTTTAAGGACTAACAATTGGAAAAGGGAAAAAAAATAATTTATTATAAATTGGTAGCTATAAACAATGAACTTCACAAGACCAACAACAACAGCATCCAAGACATCCTACAACCAGTTTTGTCCTTATTATCAGGCAGGCATAGTCGCGAGAAACCGCTGTTGATAATTTATAGCTAGAAAGCAAATATTCTAGCCTATTTAGAGCTTCAAATAAAATTGAAAAGTTATGTCTACAACACCAGTTTTGAAAGTTAATGCAAATTAAGGGCATAGGGGCCAACTCTTAAACTTATAATTTTTTATTGTAGATAGTTGTTACTTCTCATCTAATCTAAATTTGATTATTTTACATGGAAAAATTACTCAGATTTTCTAGTTCCTAGTTATTTAAATTAATAAAACTAAAAATTAATATTACTAGAAAATATATGATAGGGTATAAAGTCAGAGAGTTTGATAAGATCTTTTTGTAACGAACAAAATAAAAAGGAAAAGAGACTAGTTAATTAAAAATTTATTAACTCCTACAATTTTTAAGCAATATTTTTTTAATTAAGTTACAAGTTGCTTTTTACAGATTTTTCAAATTCAAAATAAGTTTTGAGACATAGCTAGTCAAAGTCAGAGACTATAACAGGTTTCTTATGGGAAGCTAAAACTGCAAATAACTAGAAGAAATCACTAAAAATATATCTTTTCATATGTTTTTTGAGATAATTACCTAAAACTTTCAGGAAGTGTTCCTTGCAATATTTAGAAAATTCTGTCTTAACATAATTAAAAAATAATTAAATTTAAATTTTAAAACAAAACTACTAAAAAATTGTAGTTTATTTTTATTAGGTTTTTTTTATTTGTTACAACCGAATTTTCAAAATATTGCAGGGAACACTTTCTAAAAGCTTGTGGTAATAATCTCAAAAAATGTATGAGGTAGATTTTTAGTATTTTCTAGGTATTTGCCATTTTAGTTTGTGCCTTCAATAAGAAACTATTGTGGTCTCCAACTTTGACTGGCTATATCTCAAAATTTGTTTTGAATTGAAAAAAATTGTTAATAACAACTTTTTGCTTAATTAAAAGTTAATTAAATAACATCAAATTATGAAAAGTGATTTACCCCCACTATGCCATTAATTTGACAGGGTTTTGCTGAAATCAAAGTTTCATTTATTATAAAATAGAATACCAATTATCAAAGAAAAACCATAAAAATATATTTTAACATATTTCAATTTTTGTAAATGTAACAATAGTATTTTTCCCTATCAAACAAGTAACATTTCTTGAAAATTTAACATCAATAGTTCAAAAAATAAAGAAAAAGACAAGTTTTTTGTAAATTTTTAAATTTCTGAAAAAATTGACAATGAAAAATTTGCTATACATATGCGTGTATTGTTTTTTTTATGACTATATCTCAAAAATAATCTTTTTTTTTTTCAAAACTAATAAAATTCAGGTTCTTCAACATAATTTGTTATAATAAAATAACATTATGCTGAATCTAAATCAAAAAATTTCATTCACAATCTCAAAAAAAATTGTCCTAAATAATTTTTTTGTAAACCTAAAACTATCCTGAGTTTTTAGACCTAAGTTTCCAGAGTCAGCCTGAGTTTTAAAATAAAATTCAAAATCTCCTGAATTATCCTGAGCTGTCCTGAGATTAAAAAATCTTTAAAATATCCTGATTACTCAGTGTCCTGAGTTTTTGGCAACCTTGCTAAGAGCTATCATACAAGAAAGAAAGAAAAATGTGAACTCTCACAACTAAGGTCAATGGATTGGTGTGGAGAAAGACCTTTTGTTCATAGAGCTGTGCACTATTTGCTTGTAACTAATACTTTGAGCTAACTTTAAAACAATGAGGAAAAAATAAAAACAAAAACTCAAAAAGTAATTAAATTTACATTAAAAATAGTTTGGTTTTGGTACTGGTTTTAATTAAAAAGTTTAAACATAACTGACTCATTTTTGACAAAAGTTTATTTATTAATTTCGTTTAGCTCTCTTCAGAATAACATTGCTAAAAACTATGAATATTGTAGAGTAATTTTAGTTATATATAATGAATTTGAAAAGTCTAACAAAAAATAGTTACGTCATAAAGTATAAAAGTCTGTTTAGAAAAAGTTTGAAAAATAGAATAGAGCTGTACTGAACTAACTTGAAGTAATTTATAAGACAAAATTGCTAAAACAAAAACATTTAAAATAGTAGAAATTTTTACCTTAAACTAAATTAAATAAAAAGCACATTAAAAAATACGACAATAACGACAACAAAAATAATACTACTAAAGACCCTATTTGTAAAGTTTTAAATTGTAAAAATCTCTTTGTTTGCAAATTTTTGGCTCGCGAGATCTAATAAACAGAGATTCTAGAACTGAAAGATGGTAGGTGTTTCTAGCTCGGGATAGGATTTCAAACCTACTATCCAGGTAGTTCTCGGCACAAACAGGGTTGTTGAGGAGGTGCTGATGAATAGATGACTGTTCACCTTTTTTCATTAAAAATAGTAAGCAACCTTTTTTAACCTATTACTGCCAATATTGATCATGAAAACTTTAATCTACCATGGGCTCCTCACCATCTCTTCCCCTATATTTTGATTTTTATAATCATTTACATTCACATTTTTCTTTCTACAAGAGCAACCACAAAAATGCAACATATATCTCAAAATTAAATAAGTGGGGAAAATTTTCATTTTCAGTATACATAAAACATTTAGTATAATCATAATATTGTATGAGCACCATGTATTTTATGTTTTATTTTATGAGCAATGTTAATTTGTGTATGAAAGTGCCTTTAGATCACTAATAATAACAAAAAAAGAACTGCTTATATAGATATAAGCATGACTAGGATCTATATAATAAAGATAAGAAGTCATAAAATTAAATTGAATTGTAGGAAAAATATCCAAACCATCCAGAGTTTGGCATAAAAAAATTGAAAATGTCTGAGTCATCGAAATAGTTAAAACTAGTTATATTGGGTTTCAGTTTCTTAAAATTTGTATGAGCTTTTTTTCAGTTAGTGTGTGGCAACCATGTTACATGAAAACTATAAAAATACTAAAAATGTATTAGTTATTAAATAAAAAAGACTAAACAAGCTAAGGATATAAATTATAATACACAAACCAATTAAATTTATTTAAAAACATATAACAACAAATTATACAGTAATCTTCCTTTATTGTACCAACATATGTTTCTGTGTGTTAACGAATCAACACACTTCAACTGGGTTCTGTAAAAAATAATTACTGTAATGTAAGAATGGAAGCATAGAATAAAGTAGGTGTATACATGTTTTCATTAAAATTAAAATTAAATAATTTCTAAAGATTTTTTTTTAATAATAGTTAATAATAGGTAAAATACTTAAAGTTAAATCCGACTGTTATAAAACTATACAATATTTGTAATTATTTTATCCAGTTAACGTTTTTAACTAGGATCTTTTGTTAGCAAATGATTGAATCTATATTTTGAACAGTTTAAAGAGATATAGAAATTGAAACTTTGCCAACACTTAAATTTTTTCCTAAAATTTAAGGAACAAAAAATCAAAAATACCAACATTCTAAGTTTAAATACTTTAAAACAACTACATCACTCAATTATTTGAGTGACATGGTGTGTAGGGGTCATAATGAAGCTTAAAAACTCTTAAGCTTAAAAATTATGAAGCTCAAGATCAAAACCATTACCAAACACAAGAAACTGGGCCAAATCATATAATGATTTAAATTTACATTTAAATCTATTTAACAATTGTTTTGCAATTTAATTTTGGGTTGTAATAACAATGATGGACCCCTTAGAAAAACAGGACATTATGGCATTTAAAACAATAGTCTTTAGAAAAAATATTATTTTATAAATTACTTTTTTTTTTAATATAGACGAAAAATAAAGTCTATATGCGATTCTGTTCAACTTTCAACCTTTTTTTAATAAATTCAACGTATAACACCTTAAAAATCACAAAATTATAAATATATATTTAACTAATTAATACAATGTAGATTTTTCTTTACAAAGAATACATATTTGAAAAAAATATTTAACTTAACTAAGAATTTACAAAGTAAATCAAGTTTTAAAGATTAAAAATATACTGTTTTTTTTTCTTTTTTTTTTTTTTGTCTCGTACAATAACGTTAAAATGTATCCAAAAGGTGTACGACTCGATAACTGAAAGTTTTTTCGTACACCAGAATCTAGGGCCTAGTAATTTGAACGCTTTTTTTGTTGTTCAATAAAAAATACTACTGATGTTATCATTTGTGAGTAAATTTTAGATTTTTAAGATATAGTTTATCTAAAAATAAGAACAATTTTTTTTACTAGCTTTCGAATTAAAAAAAAAAGTTTTTGTCTAAAAAATACTATTTTATTTTAACAAATTTTTTACTTGATGTTCAAATCTTAAGTCAATTATATTTTGAGTACATATAACATTTTACCTAATTTAGAGCATGTATACTTATTATTTTTAAATTACAATTATGTAGTGCAGACTGCAGGGGTCGGCAACCTGCGGCTATCAAAGCCAAAAAATACGGCCCGCGAGGTACATTTCAGCTCAAAACATACATTTTACGAAACAGTGATAAGATATGTTATTGTAATAAAAACTTATTCTTAAACAATTAGTTTAAAATTTACTCATTACTAAAGCTTATTTAATCACATTCTAGATTGAAAATAGTATTTCTATATTAACACTAATACTTTGAAATAACTTCGGCCCGCGGAAGACTTTGTTTTTATACAGTGCGGCTCGCGAATTAATACCCGTGATGTAGTGTGATTTAATTGTTAGATAATGTCAAAAAATTTAGGCTATATTACAAAAAGTTTTTGAAATACTGAAATGAGATTATAAAAGCGGGTAGCTGTCAAATTTGCACGAGCGTACAAAACTGCACGAGGGCACAAGATTGCACGAAGATACTTTTGCATGAAGACACTTTTGCACGAGAGGATACAATTGCACGAAGACACTTTTGGACGAAGACAATTTTGCACGGAGACATTTTGTTTTTTTTTTGTCTATTTTATTTAATTATTTTTCTCTTTTTTTTTATTATCACTGTGACCCCTAACCCTTAACCTCGGTTGGTAACTTTTTTTATTTATATTAATAGTATTTGTTTTTCTCTATCACTGTTACTCCTAACCCTTAACCTCGGTCGGTAGGTTTTTTTTTAATTAGTTTATTTTTAATTATTTATTTGCTTTTTATTAGTAATTTTTATTTGTTATTTGGTTACTTTTGTTTTTATTATCACTGTTAACCCTAACCCTTACCCTAAGTCAGTAACTTTTTTGTTTATGTTTTTTATTAATTTATCTTTTAGTTTTTTTTCTGTTTTTATTTATTTTTTTTTACTCTCCTGCAAAATGACCCTCCGAGCAAAATTGACACTTGGTGCAAAGTTGTCTTCGTTCAATTTTGTTCCCTCGTGCAATTTAGTCCACTTGCGCAAATTTGTCTTCGTGCAAAAGTATCTTCGTACAGTTTTGTGCCCTCGTGCAATTTTGTCTTCGTGAAATTTTGACCCGTTCCCTAAAAAAGTAATTACATACTAAGTATCACCGAACCGACCTAGTTATCAAGTTTCTATATCTTAAAAAGTGTTTTTTATATTTTATAGCTTACCAAAAACTAAAAAAAAGTGGAAATAATTTTCTTTTGTGAAGTAAATCAAAATATTCGAGTTACAATTGGTCAGCTGCAGTATTGACTAGAATTTTTTTCATTCATAACATTATGCAAACTTAGTAAAATAACAACACACCTCAGTCTAAATACCTATCTCCAACCTATTTTACAGATTTTTTTTAAGTCTAAACTCCGACCCAAAACCCATTTTATTCAAAAAAAAAAAAACTTTATTGACTTAAACATAATACAGATAAAGTCTAATTTTAGCTGATCAGAAGCGCCTAGACTTTGCTGCTGATGATCATTCCACCGATATATAAAAAGTTAAAAAGTTATATTGGCTTGATACACAGATAAGAGCTAATACTAATCAGATTAATAAAAAAGACCATATTTTCAGTTCTAAAATGTTTTTAAATAATGTTTAATTTATAAAATAATTTTTCTTAAGTAAAATGTTGTGCACCTTTGAATTTCAAAATTGACACTATTCGTTAAAAATAATCTTAATCTTAAATTAATCTTATATTTTTCAAACGAAATTTATTGAACTTTTTCTAAAATAAAGAAAGCAGAGTTTTGTTACAATAAGTAATTGTTAAAAGTAGTTTAGCCAGACAATCAATTTTTGTGTGAAGGAAACTAGAGCTTTGGCGTGTTTTGGGAAGCAAAACTTTAGTTTAAGCAGCAGATACTTTAAAGATTATTTTAACCTATTAATTTATTTAAGAAATTTTTTATTTCTATTTGTAAAACTACTTTTAATTACTTATATAGTGAACGTTAAGTCAAATAACCCATTAAGATTTTAGAATAAACTTTAAAATAATGTTTCTAAAAGATTAAGCCATTCTGTATTTTTCTAAAAGGTTTTATAACGAACTTACTTTTTGTGTGCATTGAAATAAATATCTTCTATACTTTATAAAATATTGCTTTTAACAAAAAGTACTGTTAAAGATTTTTATAACTTACAAATTTATTAAACTTGTATTAGTAATTTAAAATCATATATATAATTCTATTTGTTTAAAGCTAGTTACTATTTTTCGAAGTTAGTTTGCTGTTCAAAAACAAGTAACATTTAATTTTTCAGAGGTATTTTTAATTTAGAGTAGTTTTAAAATATAAACAATATCATATTGCTTATTATCATTACAACTGTTGATTTAATTTGAGCTAAAAGAACAAGGTTTAGTTTCAAAAAAAAAAGTTTTTGAACATCATGTATCAAGATTATTTGAAGATTCCTAAAATACCTTAGTTAAATAAACCACTTAATCATTTCTTAAAGTATTAATTTAGGTTTTTTTAAGTTTTCGAACATATAATTATTTTAATATAATACTAAAGGTCAGATATCTGCGACCTGTGGACTAAAGAAAAGTGTGCTGCCCGTAATGTCAGCTAAAAACATACGTATTTTTTTTTTAATCGTAGTAAATTTAACATTGAAATTATTAATTACTAGTTCTTTATTATTGTTTAAGTTTATGTCATGGAAATTTTGGTCTAAAACAATATTTCTTATTGACTACTATAATTATTTTAAATAATCCCGGCTAACAAGGACATTTTCTGGTACTTATAAAAGGATACTTATCGCTGTATTATAGTTATATAACAACTGTATTGTTTGTTTTTAAACGACTTAAAACATAAATTCAAAGTTGATTTTTACGTATAGAGATTAAGCATTTGTTCTTAAATATCTAGTTTTTGAGCGAATACCGTATTATTTTGACATCTTATTATTATTTTTTTAATAATTATTATACCTAATTGTAATGAAAAGATTTAAATTTTTAAATGTTAATACTAATATTAAGTAACTTCAAACCTTCGCATGAATGTAAAAACAACAATTATAGACTTGAAAATAGTGATCAAACAACTATAACTTATTACAGTAAATTTTAAATTTATTATTTAAAAAAATGTAACTGTTTAGTTAATCTAGTAGGTATTGTTGGCTTTAAGATCTTTGTCTAATAATTTATATAGCCCGAGATTTAATTCTTGTTTTAATAAATTTTAATAATAATCAACTAGTTTTTTCGAATTACCATAATCAGGATGTTGCCACATGTTTTTGAATTTCTTTTAGATTTTGATTTATGGTCGTCTGGTTAAGTTCCATATATATAGTTCATTTTCAGTACTAAATTAAATATAGGATAAAAAAACTGTCACGAATGGTAAAAAATATTTTAAAAGTACTGTAATACTACTTTAAATGTGTTTTCAAATAAAAATATTCTAAATAAAATATTCAAACTCAATTTTTTTGTATTTGAAATATTTTTTTATTTTTAATCTAAATTTCATACCTTTACGTGTAATAAATGATTTTAACATTCTTGGAGTTACTTTTATTCAAATTTCCAGTTTTTATTTTTAAGTTGTTAAACTCAAGTTATTTTCAGATTTCCATATAACCCTGCAAAACTAAGTACCTTCTATATTTTTACTTTATCACGGTCTTAAGTTAAATGGTTTACTATTTTTTCTTGTGGATAAAAATTATTAAACTATTATATATCTAAATTTACGTGATAAAAGTTTTAGGCCGAAAAAGATTGTTTTTAAAGTAGTTAAGAAAGTTAAAAGAAATATTGTTTCGTATATTGTTTTATAGTCAACAGCAGCAGAATGTGGGAACAAGTCACAAATTCGCGAGCTTTTATAACTTATTTTTTGTGAGTATGTAAGTAATGGTTTATTAATTCTTTTATAAATTGTTTCTACTATATCTCTTTGAACTTAAGTGCAAAAGTGACGCTCTTGCGTTTCTGACACCTAACCGTAAAGTATTCCTAGATGAGGTTTATATTGAAAAAGCAATTTTTAAACTTTTATGTATATTTGATAAACTGTTAAAGAATATATAAATGTTATTTAATAACTATATTACACTTCTTTTCCGCCCGTGAGTTTAATATTAAATCAAAAATTATGTTTTTAAGTTAGGGCCGAGCAACTTTTCTTTCACTTCGCCAGATTTACTAGAAAGATACTTATACAGGCTATAAAAGTATTCAAGGATGCGTAACTTTGAAAAATTGTATTCTTAAAATAACTTCAGGAAAGAAAACACATAATGAAATATAACCCTTTTTTAAGCTTTAACTTTTCCTTTAAATAAAATCAGGCGAATATCTTAATAAAATATAAAACTTTTATAACTGTTTGTTTCCAAGCTATAAAATTGCGTTGCAAGTCCTAGACTTTGCTTGAAAGGCCTGCATGTTGCCCATGCCTACTTGTTGTAGGCATGGTAGTTGTAAATTAGACTTGATACAAAAAGTTAGCAGATTTTTTAACGATAGATAAATTATAAAGGATTCAAAAGTAATAGTATAAAATTTTTATAAAAGATATAAAAAAAAACCGAACTATGGCTAGAACCGTAATATTAATAACTCTCCTATTTCCTAGCTTAAAGGTTTTTTTTCACCAAATCTGGGATCTATGTAACATAAGTTTATAATACAAACTCATCTGAAAACTCAGACGCTTGAAAAATTCTATCACACACATATACTCTCTTAAGCACAATTTAGTTGTAATTGAATGCAAAGATGTTTTATTATAAGTCACTAAAAACATCATCATAGATAAACAGCGTTCTTTCATAAACGTAGAAAATTTTGTAAGAAAAGTTTTAAAGAGTTAGTTAATTCTAAGCCTGATTTCATAAAAAAAATTATGGAACAAAACTGAACTATTTTCTGATGTCAATAAAGATACATTTTCTTTACGAGCTTATTTAAAAAAATTGTGTCTGCAGTGTTTCATGACAATAATTTTTTTTTTTGATTCGTCGACTAGCGAATATCAATCTTACTTTAGTTTTTAATAGAGTGGCTACGCCACTGATCAACACCTTTTTCTTGAATATAACTACAAACAAAAACCCTCGTTAAGAACATTTTTAGCAAACGTATTTACGGGTCTTCGGTTTTTTTAAATCTAATCAAGTCGAAAACGTCAAATGGTTAGATATTTTATCAATTTGAATTTAAAAAAGAGCTTCTAAACAAAAAAGTGATTTTTTTATAAGAACATTAAATTGGTATTTCTAAATGAAAAATTTCTTGTAGTACTCAGAGCGTACAATAAGGAAAATTTATTTAACAAATTTTCAATTTTTCTAATCAAACAGCTACTAAACTGGTAACGGGAAAAATCTCAACTTTGTCAATAATGACCAAAAGCATTAACCTCAAGTTAAACAGTTAACTATTCCAGAATTTTATTTAAGTTATATTTAACATAACTATACTTTTAGATATGAAAATATACATTAAAAAAAGTAAATATTGTGTATACATATTTGTCTTCAATATTAAAAATTGTTATTTTATTTAAGGTTCTTATGTTACATTAAAATCATTAACTTTTGTAAATATTTATTCTGATATTACTAACTTAAAGTAAGTAACTGAAAAGGAATACCACCAAAAATAGTATTTAAAAAGATGCCAAAATTTATTTGTCTACATTTTACTAATTTATAAATAAAATTTTTTGCCTAGTTTTTAAAAGCGTATTCAAATCTAAACTTTATTTGTCTACATTTTACTAGATAATTATACATAAACACTATTTTTGCCTAGTTTTAAAAAGCACATTTGATTGCATTAGTGTTTCTTCCTTTTTTTCTTATCTTGCTTGGCAGCCTCATCAATAGCTTTTCTTTTATTTTTCAATTCTTCAGCCTGATAAAAACAAATAAATAATAATAAGGTATATGTTATATATTAGCATAACTCAACTGCATTTAATTAAGAACACATTCTTGGGTAACTATGGTTGTTTAACTATTAATTTATGACTTCATTGTACGACTTATAGTTTATCTAAAGATTATTTTTAAACTGTATTATAACTTTTAACGTAGTCTTTATCCAATAATTCATTGTCAGTGTTCTATTTTACTTTCATTCTTAATAAGTAATAACAAAAAGAGTCGAAAGTATTTTTACTAAATAAATCTTTAAAATGTAAGTAAGTGCAAATAAAATATATAATTAATAAAAAATAACTTTCTTTAGATCTAAAACTTAACAGATCGCTTAAACAATAGCTTATAGCTTAAAGAAAATTTATATGCGATCATTACTCAAAGAATTCATAGTATTTGCTAGTCTACAATCGATCAAAAATTGAAACAAACTTGGGTTTTTTAATTTATTAAGAATTGCTATTATTGACAAAAAGTTTTTAAGGGTTAAAAACATAAAAATTAAATAGTAAAGCTGTTAAATTCAATCATGTATTTATTTCTAAACTTTTATAAATTTATTTAAATGTATATGTCATTTTGAGATTTAAAATTATTCAAAGTAAGGTAATTACAAAATAGTTTGCTTGTAAATACCTGTCTAGCCTTTCTATCTTTACCATACTTTATTTTAGCATAAAGTTTCTTCGCTTTTTTGCCCATTTGTTTCTTTGCAAGGCGCAGATCTTCAGCAGACACCTGTTTAAAACAAGTTATAATCTATTAACTACATATACAATAATTAAATAATCAATAATATGAAAGGTGAAAATAATTATTTAAAAATTATTCAAACTTGCATTAAAGTATAGAGAGATATTTTGAAATAACGAAGACATTTATAACATACCTTGTCTGCTCTAGAGTTTTTGTGAGTGTCCTTAGGAGCTTCTTGAATGACAACATCTTTCTTGGAGCTTCCACTGCTGCTTTCCTGAAAAAAAAAGGAAACTTAAAAAATAACTTTATATAAATTACAAAAAATATTTTAGATTTTAATTATTTTACTTAAAACATAAAATTTAGTTTTTCTAAGTCATACAGTAAAAAAACCTTTTCAGTTTCTTTTTCATCTTCTTCAGCTTTTTCAACTTCCTCTTCATCAACGTCTTCTTCATCACTTTCTTCTTCTTCTTCTTCTTCAGATTCTGATAAGTCTTTCTCGTCATCATCTCCTATTATTTTCGTATTTGTAAAAAAAAATTATAATGCTAATTTTAATACTTTTTTACGTATAATAATAATTCTTAAACTAACAACTACAGGTCTCTTTTATGAGCAAGAAAAGCCTCAATAACTTAAAGTATAATTATTAATTAACATCTCACCCAAATTAAGATTTCCTTTTTGCATGTCGATGATGCGCTGCCTTTCCAATGGAATGTGCATTCCTTCGCTTTCATCGGCGAACGGCGAGCAATGAGCAGGCAACTTCATGCCCGGCATGTAATCTCTCTCGCTTATCAAAACTCTTGCATTCACACAATCCGCCACCCATTGAGGTTGCACGTACTTCCTGTGTACAAAAATGCATTGTCGTTATGTAGAGAACAAAATAAATAAAAAGATAGTACGAAAGTTAATAGTTAAGGCCATAAGGAGGGGGGGGGGTAACCCATGTTTTTTAAGAGTTTTTTCTAAGCTTCAAGATACTTTTTATTGTTTTAAAAAATTCGAATTAATTTTTGAGATAGACCAGTCAAAGTCGGGCGGCATAATAGGTTCCTAATGGGAAGAGAAAACTAAAACCGCGAAAAAAGACTATTTTACTTAAAATCTATCTCCTTACATTTTTTAAGCAATCTTCTTCAAACTTTCACATTCTAATCTTTATACAATAACAAAAAACGTTACTTTGGACTTTGAATTTTTTATTCTAAAAAGGTTATTTTTTTGAAAAAAAAAAGACTTTTTTTTCTAATTTTTTTGTTTTTTTAAATTCACATGTAACATTTTTTTCAATATAAGTAACACTTCCTGAAAATTTGAAGAAGATTGCTTGAAAAATGAAGGAGAAGATATATTTTTAGTGAATTTTAAAATTTCCGAGAAAATTGGCCCCGAATAATTTGTGGTCCATACGTTTGTATCGGAAACCTTTTACAAAAAATAAATATCTCAAAAGTTAAATGATATTTTGAATTCTATAAAAACTGGCTTGTAATTAAAGATTTTATATGAAAGCCAAAATTAATTTTGTAAAAAAAGTGTTGGACCCCCTATGGCCTTAATAGCATTACCTAACTATTTAATAAACTAATCGAAATACTTTTCCCACGTATAATACCAAAATAATCTAAAATATAATTCAAATTAAAAAAGAAAAAAACTACTTTAAAAAGTACTTCATGTTTAGAATAAAATTTATCATACCTATGGCCATCGTCGTGGTCCATTTTCGGATTGGGTCTGTCAACTAAATGATGAGTAATAGTTGGATCTGATTCGTCAAATGTTGATCCGATTCCAACTGTTTTTGGCCAAGAAACTTCTCCACCGAAACTCCTGAAATAAAATATGATTAAGCAATATTGCTTACATAAAACATAACCTTCATAGATAGTAGAATATTCATACACACTTAGTATGTAAAAGACATTAGCATTTCAATCTTACTTAAGTATGTCGAGTACTACAAAAACTAACCTAATTAACTGTTTTTTAAGTAACAAGAAAAAAAATCCTATCTAGTGCTAATCTATTTAAACATGTATTCTAATAAAAAGTTATAAAATTACATAAAAATTTTAAGATAGCACTTGCTTAAACAAAAACAGCGCTGTAGATTAAGAAAATGCAAAAAGTAACTGAAAAGTGTGTCGTTAAATATTTTCTTATGTTCCCTTTTTTAATTTGCTTTTATATAAGTTTTAATTAAAAAAAGAAAAATATGTAGACTACAACAACATGATATACGTATTGATATACATACAAATGATTTTGAGCCCTCTTAAAATAAACGGCGTCTATGAGTGACTACCTATACTATGGTAGAAGAATGGTGGGTTTTTTATTCCTTTACTCAGGGTTGCCACTGATTTTTGAGAAATATCTTACATGTTTTTGAAGGTAGAAGTTTTTGGGTCTATTTTTAGTTTAAAATTAAGTTTAAGGTAAAAAACTGTTAAATAGTATAACAACATTGAAAAGATACTGTAAAGCTATTTTAATTTTGTTTTTTAACAAAAAATTTTTTGATGATGACAATTTTTTTATCTATATGATAGACTTTAACAGTTCAAAATTTTGTTACTTAACATGTAATTTTTTTTTCTAATTCGAGGTTTTTCCAGGTTTTGTGGCAACCCTGATTACTATAAGATAATCAAAAACAATTTTTTTCACAGTAAGATTAACTTGATGTTATTTTAATAGATAAAACTAGCCTGTGTGGTAACCATATTATTAGCGCTTTATTTTTTGACATATAGAATGTTGGAAAAATATTTATGTATAAAAACTTGTACATTGATAAACTATACAAAAATACTAACAACGTCATAATTCATAAATAAAACATGCAGGCAAAATTATATACGCGCTAAAAAATAATCACCTTATCATAAAAACGAAAGGCTCGCGTGGTACTTCTCGTGAAATAAACACTTTTTTGCCCTCAAACAACTTTTTGAAAGCTTTTGCCTCAGCTTGCTTCTCAACGTAGTCTTTCTCTGAAGCATCAGGATTTTCCTTTTTAAGAATTTCCAGTTCTTCGTCTAACTCGTCATTATCATCATCTTCCACTGGACAGGCTCTAGTCAAGACTGCATTCAAAGAATTCACTGTCTGTTTGAAATAATAAGCGTTTTTTTCTTATCATATTTTCTAAATTCGACAAGAGAAGATTATCTACAAGTTCTTAACTGAGTTAACAAAAAGCAAATTTTCAGAAAAATACAAACAAGCACCTACATAAGATAAACAAAATATATAACCAATTAAAAGTAAGAATATTTAAAAAGTTTACTTCAGAAGCCATCTCTTCTTTGTCACAGTAAAATTCTTCATCATCATTGTTAGATGCCTGCTTGGTGATGGACTTCAAGTTGAGTTTGGGCGGGTAGAACAAGTTTGCTTTCTGGTACAAACCGTACAATGCAAATCCCAGCATGGTGCTGCTGATCTCAGTGAAAGATGACATCACTTTGAAATCAACATCTGTCGGATGCTGCACAGAATTATTTCAAGTGTTTTTCTTTTTGCAGTTTTGTAGATTGAACCATAGTATGTAACTTATTGCAAATTTAACAAATAAATAAAAAACTACATTTTTGAATGAAAAGCATTGCTAATAAATTTTGAATAATGAAATTCAAAATACATAAATGTATATTTAGTCTTTAGATAACATGTTGGTTTTTTTTAAGTGTATTGTGCTCTATACTTTATTGATAAAATAAAGCAAAGTATAAATTAAATACTTAATCTTTATTTATAAACAAAATTGACAAAATGAACTAATTATATAAATATATTTAAGCTTTATAGTTTTTGATTTTATTGTATTTCGATTACTTTCAGAGTTTTTCAAAATATTTTTTGTTAAGTGCAATAGGTTTGTACTTAATTCTGTAGTGTTAAAATTCTAGCGCCATGAGAAATATCATGTTGATTATAAAGTTTCACTACGACTATTTTGAAAAAAATTATAAAAAGTTATTTAATATAATTAACAGGATAAATCATAGATAAACAGGAGATTTACGTTAATGGCTTAATTGTGCAAAAAAATATCTTAAAGCATAATTAATTTTTTACACATTGGATGTTTTTATTTCATGAACTTGATTTAAGTTAAATGTACATAATAAAATAAACTAGAAAATTAAACATTGATTGAAACCGTAAAAACTAATTCATATTTATAAGTTAGTATCTATAATTTAATTAAAAACCAAACATTGAATAAAGACTGTCTAAAAAAAATTCTTAATTAAAATATATTTTACTAACAGCATGTGGGTTTGGATGAGCAACAATCCAAGTAACTTTATGCCCCATAATATCAGCTTGGTAATAATAACCTTTGATAGAAATGAAAACTTTGCTCAAGCTTCTTGTCATCATCACATAATGCATAAATTCAACTTAAAAAAATTGGTTTATCACAGATTAATTAAAGTAATTTAAAAGTAAAAATGTTCATTATATATCATACTGAGTTAAAAAACTACTGTTTTTGAAAAACCTGATCTTTAATCACCTTAATAAATAAAAGAGTAGTAAGTAAGTGGTCACTGAAACATTTTTAATTCATTTTAGTTAAATTTTTGTATTTAATTTGATAACTACTGATTATCTTACAAAAAATCATTTCGTAACAAATATATAGATTGAATTTTATTAGTTACACAACTTTTACAAAATAAATCAAATATTTATTGCTTGTATAATTAAAACTCCATAACTCATATTACTTTTAATCTTACAGAAACTTACCTGTTAATCTACGGCACATCTCAATAGTTTCTACATAAATACGTCCGGATTTCGGGAGACGAGCAAAAAGAAAATTAAGATTCAACGCGTCATCAAGGTCTTCAATAGCAGCATCGAGAGATGGGTATCTGAATAAAATAGTTTTAGTAAGAAATAACAAAACTGTTTTGAATTACGCCACTCACCTTTCAAGAACAATGTGATCCAAAGTATGGGTCGGCCTGCCTTCACGGATCGCTGCTGCCCTCGTTTTGTCATCACGAGCTTCTGCTTTTCTCAGTTTTCTTGCAAAAATCTACATGGGATTTTAATCAATTTACAAATAAACAATTAAAGCAATCAAATAAAAAAAAAACCTTAATTAAATTTTTAATTATTTATAAAGCACTTTATAGAAAGTAAGTTTGAACTTATAGATTTCATAAAGTTAAATATCCAAACTAAGTTTAAATAAAAAATTGAGTTTTTCTTACTGCGTTTTCCTTTTACAAAACTTAACAAAAATAAACTAAGGGTCGGCTGCAGTAGTAGGTTTTAGAAATTATTTTAATCATAACATTATGCAAACGAGGTAAATTAATAATACAGCAATACATATATACCCCTATCCTTAACCCATTTTACCCAAAATTTTTAATCTGCAGCTTTACCTTTAAACCACATTACCCGAAAATATATCAAATAATTCAAAAAAGTTTTATTTATTTAAAATTAAAACAAAATTTTAAATAGAGAGAAGTAAAATTCAAGCCGATCAGAGGCGCCTAAAATTTGCAGCTGACAGATAAAATATTTTTTTTTTACAACAGTTTTAATGCAGATGTACTGTACATTTTGAGTTAATTTTTGATTTAAGTTTTGACCTAAAATTCATTAAAAATACGACGAAACACAACTTAAGTTTATCTAAAAAGTAATTATACAAATGACTGTCTACTAATTATTTTGACGTAACCAAAAAATTGTGTTGGTATTGTTTTGAAACAAAAATTTAATGTAAAAAAAAGATTTAAATTGGCAAGAAAACAATTTTAATATTTAATTAACAATTTATAGTTAGCATACAAACATAAAGAAATTTACAAATCAAAAAGTTTTTCAAATACAACAATTTATTTCTAAAAAAACTCATTACAGATATGCAAAACAACACTAACATAATGAAAAATATGTGTAAAAATCAAATACAATATTTTCTAAATCTATACTTAATTCTTTATATTCAAAATTTAGTACAAACTTTGTATTGACGAAATTTATCAATGACTGGTTCATGCATGATGTATTGGATGTCTTTGAGGAAATAGAATGTTTTGTTTGACGTGCTTCCTTTATTTACCTGCAAAAACAAAATTGATCAAATATAATTCATATCGTACTTAATTACTATTACAATGAATTTTAATTTAAAAAGTAAATATTATTATTTTGTCTATTTGCCAAATACTGCATTAATATTCAAACAATTTATAAGAAGAAATTAAATAGAACATTTTTCCTTTTAGTGAGAAAATTTAAATGCAAATTACCTTCTTTTTGTTTTCTGGTTGACGAGGGTATATGCCTTTAAATATACACAGACGTCTGAAGTCAGCAAGACTCAGTTGCAGCCTCTTACATGCCTTTTTTCTTGAAATGTACTGGGTGGCTGCTCCAGATTGAAACTGTTGTCAAGTTGTTAGTCAGTTAACAAAATCTACATGTAACCAATTAATCTTTAAAATAGTAATTTTTTTTTTTTTGAAAACTACTTTTTTTATATACTCAAAAAAAATCTAGGTTTAAAAACAAAAACAGAGGAAGCATTTTGAATTTTTTTTTATTCACTAGTAGGTCTGGATTTTGTAGAAGATAATAAATTAGTAAGTTAGATCAAGACCGTTTGTTCATGTTAAAGTTTTGCAGTTTAGTTCAAATTTGAACTTTTTTAGCTGTTAATGAAACTTGGTACTATATCAAACTAAAAAAAAAATTTTGTATACTATATCCTTTATTTTATTCAAGTTAAGATAACTAGTTGTTTTGATTTACTATTAAGCCTAATATTATTATATATATAATTTCAAGAAGTGGGAACTCTGTATTTACCTTAACAGTTACGAAAATATGTATGTATTTTTAGACACAATTAAAAAAAAGTTTGAAACTAATATGTTAAGTAAATATACTTATAAGTACAAAACTTATACTTTCTCTTTTAAAAGTTAAACTTTAAAGTACTTAAGGTGTGATATACACAAAAAAATGTCATAAGAAGTTTAAAATATCAAAACATTTAGTGCTTGTGGTAACATTAGCAAAAGTCTACAGAAACGAAGCCTGGACTTTCATATGCCGTGAGACAAGATCAAGTTTACAAGGCTTGATCAAACCAATTCGATCATCAGACCACAAGCTTTTGGTAGACTGAGACCGGTTTCGTATTGATTAGAACTCATCAGTCAGTCACAACCGAAAAAGAGAACCAGATGTATTGCCTAATAGATAATGTATTGAACTTTGCACGGTGCTGGCGTCACTGATCAATGCCAGCAAATGGACCCTTCATGCTTGCATGTATAAACCTTTTGTAGTTTGAAGACTGTAAGTTTTTAGGTTGTGACTGACTGATGAGTCTTAATCAGGACGAAACCGGTCTCAGTCTACCAAAAGCTTGTGACCATTCAAAAATGATTGAATTGGTGTGATCAAACCTTGTAAACTTGAGCTTGTCTCACGGCATATGAAATGTTTTTGTTGATTGTAGTAATTTAGAAAGCAGCTTTATTTAAATTACTCAAAAAAAATATTAATGTTTATTCAGAAAAACTTAATAAAATATGAAAAAAAATTAAAAACTCAAAAACTTTTTTTTAAACACACTTAATTTTATTAATTTTAATACCTCGTACATTTTGCTTTTTTTTAAACTACTTTCAATGCATATTGTCTATAGCTTTAATGTACTTTATAATATACTTAATTTTAGGACATTACATAATCTTGATTAATAAAGCAAAGTTAATTCAATGTTTGTATTTTGCTGATTTTAACAGACAACAAATAGCTGAAGCTTGTTTTTTAAATTCAGTGAAAAAACTTTTGTATATATTTTTAATAAGTAATTTTTTAAAACCTTTAAAAGGCTTTAGACTATCTCAAATTTTTGAATTTATGCAAGTTTTCAATATTTAATTTTATCAATTTTTTTTAACTAATAAAGTTTCAGTACAAAAATTTATACATTTTTTGAATTGATAAAAAATATCATTTAAGTTTCATACATTTGAGTATAAAAAATTAATCATATCAAGGATAGACAAAAACATTTTTTTATCTTTTATAATTTTTTAACTATATTATACATATTTAAATTTGATTTAAAACAATAAACAACAAGAGTATAAGGAAGATAAGAATTTTTTTAACACATATTGATAAATTTCAAAAATATTAAAGTTAAATACAATTACAGTATACAGTTTAAAATAATATTTAAGATTTAAAAGCTGATAGTTAAAAAGTTTAATAGATTGTTGATGGTCAAATAAAAAAGACGAAAATGACTATTTCATTAAAATCAATTTTATGTGACAGTTTTTAAGAAGCTCTTATAAGTTTATCTTAACTTAGTAACAATCATATTGTGGAAACTAATTTTTTTTTTGGTAATAATGTGCTTTTTTAATGATAACAATACATTTTTTATAATGCATGGTTACCTGAAATTTCATGGTCAACACTTGAAAAATTTCAGAAAATATACTTTGACATTTTTATTTTCCAAAAAATATGGTTCTTAAGATATATTCTATTCTGTATAAAATTGACCTAGAGTTATATTTAAAGATTTCAAATAAGACCTTATATTAGATTTATAAAAAAAATATTTTAGACTTAAATTCAAAATGTATAAAATAACATTACCTTTTTCTTCATCTGCCCCATTTTATTTGATTTGTGCTATATTATAACTGTAATAAATGAAGAGTTTATAAACAAACTATTATTATACTATAATAATCACAATGGTATCTTAAACAATATCACAGAGCAACATATAATTTTTTAAATTCGTAATTAGGTATTTTGAAACATAGAAAACAAAAAAGTTAGCCTTTTTAAACACATGGTACTAAAAACTTATGTATGAAAATTTGTGAACTAGCACTCATAGGAAAAACAAAAAATTATTTCAAAGGTTTATTAGCAGATTATTCTGGCTTGCTTAGAGCCAAAATTGTGAAACGAAGTTCTGAAGGATCTCTTGCCATGAACTTCTTACAAACTGCAGCAGCGTCACTGACAAAATCTACCTCTGATGTTGGTCCATGATTGATTGGAAAGTTTTTGCGGCCATCTAACTCATACAGTGAACCATCCTTGTGCACAAGTGCTACAAAGTGTAAATCAACTGGTGTTTCTGCAGACATGGCTGGAGTTTCTCCACTTTGTGCTGCATCGGTATGTGCCTTTGTAAATGATGTGTCTGACTCAAGAGTTTTACCAATATCTTCAGGGCTTAGCCCTTTCACCTTGTCAAAAAAGTTCTTGAACACCGAATTGTCATTCAGCAAGATTTTATCTCTAGAATTTCCTAGGGCATGGATCACACCAATTGTTCCACAAGCGTTTCCTATAGTCTGCTTCATATAAAACACATCAGAGCTTAGTGTTTGTCCATTTTTTTCTATTGTGTTATTTTCTTCAATGCAGAATGATTTATAAGTATCAGTTATAGGAAAAAGTAAAATAAAGGCACAACAAGGTTTAGGAACCATGCACAAAAGATCAGGTTCAACTCCATATACATCACTAAATGTCCAACCATTTTTCACACCTAGAGTAATTATATATGAAGTCATAGTTTCTGGATTAGACTCGAGTGGAGACCAACGAACATTTGTTGAACTCATTTTATGATTTATATACAGCTGAAAATTATTTTATTATTATAAATTTAGATAAGGGATTCCATTTATAAAAATTACCATTAATAAACTGACTTAGTAATAACATGTAATAAACATTTTGGTAGAAGGTTATTGTTAAACTAATTCTTATCAAACTACATAAGTTAAATTTTATACCAAACTAACCCAGTTTAATCAAAGATTAACTTAAGTAGAAAAGGTAGAAAATTAGGTGAAAAAGTTTATTTAACCATAAATGCCTAAATATTAGTGTTTTACTTAATCCAAATGCCATTGCAATTATAAATTAGTTTAACCAAATCCAGACCTTTAAACTTAGTTGAAGTCCAAATAGAACCAGATAGGACTTAATTTTAAATCAAAACCAGCTGCTATAAGATTTAAATACATTGTTTAAATTAAAATCTAGTTGGATCCTGATCTTGTCAAGCTAGAATCAGATCAGACATTTGGACCTGGTAATACACAAAATTATCATACAATACTTAACTGACATAATACCTAGAAAAAATCATAACTAGCTTAATATTTACAAAAAAGTTCGAACTAGGCTGAGTCAGCCTGAGTTTTTCAATTAAGTCCATACTAGAATGAGTTTATCAAAGATTTAAATTTTAATTAACTATTATAAGTGTGTGCCAAAAAAAATTGTAAGATGTTTATGTTTTTCTATTTTCTATTCTTTTTTTTATTTGGGAGTTTACCAACTTTTAAAATACTTTTTATTTAATTTTTTATGTGAAATTTCTAAAAACTTGATTGAATTCTTAATGTTGAATTTTGTTTCAAAACAACATATGTTACACAAATCTGCCAAAAGAGAAAAAAGACTGCCTTAATATAACAATTTTGATTTAAACCATCAGCACTTGAGATCAACAACTATGGTAGAAAAAATTTTAAACTTTCAAAGGTTAGATACATATTCTTTCTATACAGTTGCTACTGTTTGAAGCAAACTAGCCAGAGTAAATCTGAAGCATGTATTCTCTATAATTCCCTTATTATTATTAATGGCAAACTAACTACAACTACATACAAATGAAGTAAATTTTTTGACAAAGAAAATTTATTTATCCAGGTACAAGGGAATCTAAAATGTTTATTAGTATTATACACTCTAAAATTAACATAAACACTAACACTTTTATAACTTAATTAGTATTTATGTAAAAGTTAAAAATTATAATCAGATTTACATTTAGATTGATACCTAAAAGAGCTATAAATATTAATATATTTGCTTTTTATGGTTTTAAAAAATTCAAGTTATTTTTTGAGATATAACCAGTCAAAGTGGGGCCGCACAATAGGTTCCCTATGGGAAGGGAAATTAAAACAGCAAAAAAGACTATTTTGTTTAAAATCTACCTCCTTCTACATTTTTCAAGCCATCTTCTTCAAACTTTCAGTCTAATCTTTATACAATAACAACAAAAAATTACTTGTGAATTTAATAAAATTCAAGTAAAATGTGTTTTTTTTGAAAAAAAAAACTTTTTTTTTTAGTTTTTGTCATAAAATCTTATATTTTCTAATTTTCAAAATTCATAAGTAACGTTTTTTCTTATAATGTAAGGAACATTTCCTGAAAATTTGAAGAAAATTGACCTGAAAAATGAAGGAGATAGATTTTTAGTTATTTTTTAAATTTCTGAGAAAATTGACCTGAAAAATTTGTGGTCCATACATTTGTATCAGAAACTTTTTACAAACAAAATAAATATCTCAAAAGTTAAATGATATTTTTTAATTCTATAAAAACTGGCTTATAGTTTGTAATTAAAGCTTTCATATAAAAGTTTAAGTTAATTTTTGTAAAAAAAAAAGTGTTTTATAGTTTAAAAGCTCTATATCACAAATTCTTTTGACTGTAAAATTTTTACAATCATCACCAAATACGTCCACTTTGCTATTATTATGTTTTAAATTTGTTGTACTCCAAAATCAAAAAAGATGCAAGATTGTATTTCTGCATATTCAGAATCCATCAATTTACAGTCGACCAAGGCATTTGGTGAAGGATATGTTCTATCAAAAACCCAATTGAAACAAAACTTGATTTTAGAAGTAAATAATTATTTTTTTAAAGTGTATGTGGGGCAATTCCAAAAAAAAATCAAAAAAGAAAAGGTGTCCTAAGAAACAATATAATTCTATTTAAAAATAAATAATTGGAACTACTATCAACTCAGAAAATCTTTCCATATTTTTCTTCAATGAATATAGTTTAGTTTAATATTTTTATATTCTTTAACAACAAATTAATTGATAGTTAATATCAACCCAATACCTGGTAAAATGTAATTCTACTATGTGTATGTTATAGCTCTTAGCAAGGTATAAGCTTTTATGTGCCATATAGATATAAGTTTAAACCCTGTTTTGAGCTAAATCTTGTAAGTAGCATTTATGTGAAGTAAATACAATAATTAACTGCTATGAGTTTAAAACTAAAAAGGTTTTAATACAGATCTTTTAAACTAAAAAATAAAACATTTAAACAAACTAACAAATTAAGCTTTAATTCATTTTTATGTAAAACACTTAAAAACTTATAATATGATGTGAAAACAATAACATATTTAAACCTAACTTTAAAAAAAGTGAATACAAATAAAAAACTACTTTTTAGTAAAATAATTTTTTCACTAATTTTAAAATTTCATGCATTTCCTCTAATCACGGTTGCCACAGATCAAGCTGAGAAAAATTTCTCGACTTTTTCTAAAACAAACTCTTAATTTAAACATATTCTAAAATACATAACTATCTTAAGCTTTCAATATTATTTTTATACAGGTTAAAACAACAGCTTTTTGCTAAATTAAATCATTTAACTTCCATAACATCACTTAAACCATCTGTGTATGATTGATATATTTTCAATAAACACTTCTACCAGCAAAATTTAGTCA
>NW_028139693.1:0-50556 GCF_965202585.1 Thalia democratica
CGTCCGTGATATGACCTGGTAAGCTGCCTCGGCGCCATCAATCAATGTTCTGTAGTCCACCCTTCTTCTTCTATAATCCGGAAAATCGTCAACAGAAGTATGATGTCTTCTAATGTGTCTGGAACCTCTCGGACTTCTAGAGCGAGTCCTCGGTTCACGTGTGGGTGTAAGTCCGTTGTACATTTTGAAATATCAATACAATAAATTTCCAATGGCTGCTCGCATTATATAACGGAAAGGAAAAAATTTGGAGTCGTTTTTTATGCAAGAAAAATACCAATAAAAATTAACGATGTCAAAAACGAAATAAAACTGTCGTAAAATTCATTTAAAAAAAATAAAATTTTTATTATTGCATTTAAAAATTTGTTTGAACAAACCGTTGTGAAAACAAAATCAAGGAGTTATTTGTCAAAACGTTCCATTTAAGTTATTGTTTAAAATTATATTGAAATTCGACAAAAATAATACTCGCATAGACAACTTTCAAAACCGTTTTAAGATCATTTATATAGTTCGAAAAATATACAAACAATCTCGAGAACAATTTAGAAATCGGTATAGTTTATTATTATAAGGTATATTTGTTGAAAAATTAAATGAATTTAAAATTTGAAAGTTTTGTTAAATAAAACGACATCTACATAAATTTGGTTAATATTACAACTGTAATTTTTAAATCTAATTCTAATTACAATTCAATAAAAATTTGTATAATATTTGATATTAAAGAATTCAAGTTAAAATACTGTAGCAATAGAATTTTAGATTATATATCTAGTATAAATTATTAAAAATACTTCTACATACACAAGTTCAACTTATTGTTCAATGTTTTTGGTCTAAGTTTCTGGTTGAACCATTCTTTCCTTTCTACAAGCTTTTGAAACACATTCTCTGACGGTTTGGATTATTACGATCACTAATAACAAGGTTATACCAATTGTGTACACTTTAGTCAGAAAATCTAGAATGTTCTCAGTTTTTCCCCAAATTCCGGAACTAATTGATTTGAAAATATCTGTAATAAACGATGAATCGAACTTCCGACCTTCAACTAAATAAGGTTCTATATCAATGCCATTGGCCTCATATGTCTTTTTTGTGAGGTAAATTAGGTTGTTTAACTGCTGCTTTGTATTTTCTTCTTCGGAATTCGCTATACGTTCGAAGTCGTCCGCCATTTCTGCTTCGTCTAAGCTGAACAACTTTTCGTTCAAGTTTAGGTCTTTGATGGTTATTCGATGAATTGAAGGTTGTTCATCTACTAAAGTTTCATTTTCGAAAAACAGGACATTTTCTCCGAATTCATAAGATTTTTTGTTTGTAGTAAATACAGTATTAGTAATACGTTTTGATAAGAATCGGCCTTGGCGTAAACTAGCGGTAATTGTTTCCAAGCCAACATAAACCTTAAATAAGGGTCGATCAGAAATACGACCCTTATGTTTCAAGGTAGGCTGCAAGTATGCTTCCACCATAGTGCACTTCAACTTTTTAAGGATTCCAGCTGAATACACAGCGTTTACGTTGTCATTCAGTAGGAAACTCAGAGTTTTGGAAGGATTTAGTTGTTGAGACCCCATTAGGGAAATCAAGCTGGCGCGTGCGTTTTCACATAATGCGTTTTCGAAAACACGTTGGAGTAATTGAATATTCAAGAGATTTGCATTCGCTACAGTCGTTATTGCAGCGTAGATTTGTTTAAACTTTGCAGAAGTGTTCATGAACCCTGAAGCTTTTGTTAAAGAAACATTCGCATTTTCTTTAACCTTCAACACATGCCCACTCAGGGTACAAAGGAATTTCTCCCCCTCTTTTTTTGAAATGCACTTCGTAGCTTTTTCCTCACATTTAGCCAGAACAGTGCTTATTAAATTCGTCCCTTTTACTTGATAAATAACTCCATTTGCAGTCGTATGCAAAATAAGGCTAGCGTTTGATTTCTTAGGAATATTGTGACAAGTTTTCACTTTCTCCTCCTCATAAAAGATAGACCAATTATCAGATGAGCATATATTTTCTTTGGAATCGCACTGAAGGTCACCCAAGGTAACATGAGAAAATTTATTTGTGAATAAATCTTTTTTGATCGAGAGATACGCTAAAACAAAATTCTCATTTTTTATTGTGTTAGTATACCACCAATTAAACACTGGTTTAAGGATATTCCTAGTAGAAAGTTTGTGTACATCCTCCGGAAATAAAATTCCTTGTTGTGTATATCTATTTCTATGGGCTCTTTTGCACGAGTCAGTATCCACTGGCTTATAGATAACATTCGACAGTATGCAACTTTCAGCAAAAAAGAAGGACAACTTGCATTTGTGAACTTCAATCTTAATTCGACATGCTGTAGCTTTGATATCTATCGTGTTGTCCATTGGCTTATACACATCAATTGGGAATATAGTCCTTGTTGAGTTTTCTGATTTGCACGGGCCTGGGTCTCTCAGCATATACGATTTCACTGGAACGTTTTCGCACAATGGCAAAACATGTTTGCGGATAACTTCGTCCGCTTTAACGAAATTTAAAGCGAATAGAGAAATTAATACTGTCAGCATTTTTAGGTGAATGCGTTGCTTCTAAACGATTCTAATTATATACCGAAACGGTAAAACAAAAAGAAAAAAAAATTGCCATAAACTCATTAATATTTATTTTGTATTATGACAAAAGGAGTTTGCTTTAAACTAGACTAAACATTAAATTTTAAAGTTAGTTAATTCTTATTACTGCAGGTGTTTCCGCTGTTTCATTTAATAAAAAAAAACGTAAATTGAATAGCAGTTTAAGTTTTAAAAGTCGTTATTGTTTTACAACACATGTGAACTTCATAAAAGAAGTTTATAACTAATGAATTGTAAAAAACCATTTATTTATAATGTGTCGTAAAATAAATTTTGACTAAAATTTAACATGCACTCAAAAAAAACTTATCAAAGTGTAACAGAAAAAGAGAAAAATAAGCTGTTGTCATGTGCACGTGGCGAAAGCAATTACTTAAGGGAGTAATAAGTGCTTTATTTTTATCCGTAATAAAACGTCAAGTATAAACTTGAACTTGAACTTGAATTTGAATACGTGAATAGAGTTTGATAACTGTATTATTATAAGGGAAAAATTTAAATAAAAATAAAAAATGAAATTTAATTGAAACCTGTCACAACAAAACTCTGTTTAAGACATTAACTTTGTTTCAATAAGCGTCATTATTCAAAATATTTCAATATGTATTGATAAGTTGCTACATAACAACAGTATTTATAGAAAAATTTAGAAAGAAAAAAGTATTTCACAACCAAAAAAGTTATTGAACCCGTGTTCACTGATAAGTAATTCTTTTAAAGTTTAAAATTTGTGTTTCCCAAAAAATTAAAGTTTATAATTAAAATTACTTTTATTTGCAATTTTAGCCTAGACATTATGTTTCGTCATCGGACGAACTTTCTGCATAATTAATTTTGTTTTTGCGTTCCCTTAAGTTATATGCCATGCTTTTCCCTACTTTTTCGCCCTTTTCGTTAAGGTTTTCCCTGGGAATATAAGCTTTAATGTTTCTTATGCTTACTTTCAAAAGTTTTGAATTTTTATCAATAATCGCCGAGTGTTCGCTAAATGAATGCACGGGGTAAGGCCCTTGGTATAAAGAACTGAGCTTTTTTCTACTTTTCCGTTTTAACCAAACCTGTTCGCTGTTAAACAGTCCCGGTTCATAATAAACGGATCTCTGTTTGTAATTTTTTTGTACTTTCTTAACCTTTGACATTGTATGTAGAAAAATTCTAGATTCAAAAACATCATTTTCCGATGCGATATCGCTTACTTCGTTTAACATCACACGACCACTGACATTCACACACGTTCCCAACGCATATTGTGATGGTGTAAAAGGTGAACCTTCCATGAAAGAGTTGTTTATGCTGATTGTAATCAATGGAAAATGTAGGGGCCAGTTTGTTTTGTCAGGAAGTGCTCGAAGTGCTACATTTATTGGATTATGTACCCTCTCGATGAATCCATTAGTTTGAGGACTGTAAGGAGGTGAAAATCTATGATCAATACCAAGTTCCTCGAAAGTGCGAGTTAGAATCGAGTTTGAAAATTCACGTCCATTATCAGTCATTATGACTTGTGGAATGCCATAGTGACCACACCAGTTTTGTATAAAAGCTTCTCTGACTGTTTCTGCTTTCTTATCCACAATCGGAACAGTGGCTAGAAAGCCAGTTGATCTGTCTCTCATTGTAAGAATATAGTTATAATTTTCTGATTCCTTTTCAATTGGACCTACGAGGTCTAGATGTACGAATTGAAAACGCTCGATATTGGCTGGGTATAGCCCAATTTTTGGGCGTTTATGCCTAGTTGTTCTCGTGGCTTGACAGGTATAGCATGACTGAACCCAGTACTCTACATCTTTTCGTAAAGTTGGCCACCAATAGTCTTTTGCAGTTGCTAACACTGATTTCTCTTTCCCTAGATGTAAATAACCATGTGCTATTTCGTAAGCAGATAATCTTAAAGCAAAGGGGTAGGATGATTCTATGCTGTTCATTTTCAACTATTACCGCCAGATTTTCTGGTTTTAAATATTTGACTGTTTTTTTATGCTCATATGCTGTTTTTATCAAATTAGGCTCTTTACTTTGTAGCTTAGCTATTTATTCCTTGTTTAAAGATTCTGAAGTAATAACTTCTTCTTCGCTTTCAGATGACTGATAGTCAGACAAACTATCTTCGGTATCTTCTTCAGATGTATAAATGTAATCCGAATCATCATGTGACGCTTTTACGTACATAGCTGTTACTAAAGGTGGTCGACTTAATGTATCGGCTACTTTATTTTCATCTCCTGTAATATGCATAACTGTTGGATTAAATTCTTTTATTGCGGCAATGTAGCGCTGTTCTATTGGAGATTGGTTCCCAATAGGATTATTAATAGCTTTTGCCACGGACAGACTGTCAGTCTTAACAAACAGTTGTCGTCCTATAATACGACTTTGAAAATGTTTTAAACTTAAGTATAATGCACGCAATTCTTTAAAAAATGTCGATTTGACAGCTTTTAAGGCTGGCAGTTTTTTAGAAAAAAATGCGAGGGGACGTTTTTCACCATTCTTACCCTCTTGTTCCAGCACTGCTCCGACATGACTGTCGGATGCATCTGAATAAACAATTAATGGTTTTTCATGGTCTTCAAAAGCGAGAGTCGCTGCTTTTGATAAGGTAGCCAACGTGTCGTTGTAGGATTTAATTTGAGTTTTGTTTAGATGTAAAGGTCTCCTATTTGTAGATTTAGGGCCCCCTGATATTTCGTTAAGTGGAGCAGTTGTTTCGGCTAGCTTTGGGATGTGCCTATGGTAGTAGTTACATAACCCAAGAAATCTTTTTAGCTCTTTGCGGTTCGTAGGTTTGGGAAGTTCCCTAATTGCTTTTATTTTGGTTTGTAAAACATCAACCCCGTCAATCCCTACCGAGTGACCGAGGAAGTCAAGTCTATGTTGAGCAAAAACGCATTTCTTCATATTAAGGTATAACCCATTTTTGTGTAAAGTTTAAAAAATTTTTCTGAGGTGATTTAAATGGTCCATTTTGGACTTACTAAAAATTAGAATATCATCTAGATAAACAAACGTAAATTCATAACAACCCGCTAATATGCTTTGCATCATGGACTGAAACGCCATAGGGGCATTTTTCAGCCCGAATGACGTGCGTTGGGGTATGAATACCCCGTGGTGAGCAATGATTGCGGCATATTTTTGAGAGCTGGGTTTTATAGGTAATGAGTAGTAAGCTTCTTTAAGGTCTAGACAAGAAAAATACTGTGTTCCTTCAGGTATAATTTCTGCAAGTTCATCAATCCTAGGCAAGGGGTAAGACATTGGGCGTGTGTGTGCATTAAGAACTGTATAATCTATACATACCCTAATACTATTGTCTTTTTTTGGAACAATAGTAATGGGTGAAGCACACATGTCTGACGTACCACGTGACATTGCTCCCCTATTTATAAGATCATCGAACGTTTGTTCAACCATTTTGCGTCTTATACCATTACATCTACGCGCTTTAACTAATTTAGGATTAAAATTTTCAACTATGATTTCTAAAGAATGCCCGTGTTTTACCGGTCGAGTATAATCAGGTGTTTCTGTAAGCTCTGGAAATTCATTAAGTAGATCCCTACATTTATTTTGAAAGTCTGAAGTAATTTCACTATTAACTATTTCTAGATTGTGCGAAGAAACTACTACCGATTTTGGCAATTCGTCAGCTGTATATAATTTGACTACACGTTTGGTTTTGTATTGATACAACCTCAGTTCTTCTAAAGAAATAGAGAGTTTATGAGTTTTTAAGAAATCTAACCCAATTATCCCATAATCCCTATATTCTTGTGTGACCCAAAAATTATGTTTAACAGCTTTTAAATTACCAAACTCTAATATAACATCAACACTAATAGGATGTATAGGAGTGTTACCTATTCCTTTAATTGTTTTACTTTGTGGTTTAAAATAGTGATTAATGCCATTTGTAAGATTTTTGGGAAGGATGGAAATCTCACATCCGGTATCCACCAAAAATAAAACATTAGAATTATTATCTATGGTGAATAGCAAGTTTTGTGGTAGTTTATAAAAATTAACAGGTGAAGCCTTTTTAATTTTGAAGTTCCAGATATTATTACATTTTGAACTATTAGTATTAAGGTTATTGTTAGTTATTAGTTTAGTATTTGAGAAAGAATTTATTGGACTATTTAGAGTTAATTCAGGTTTGTTATTGGAATTTTTAAAATAATTTAATTTAGGATTTCGCATATCGTTGGTTTTATTATTTGTAAGTTGGTTATGGTTTGTACGATGGGATATATTAACTCTTTTAACAGCGTTACTAAGATATCTTTTAAGAGGCTTATTTCTGCACCCATTGTCTCTTCCTCTTATTGTCGGGACGACGGGGAATCGTTTCCCTGTTGTCGATTTTGATTGTTTGTATGAGCATAAGGACGTGAATATGAATTTGAATAATTGTAGTCTCTCCTTTCATTATCTCGGTATCTTTGAAAAGATTGGTTCGGGTTGTAGTTGTTTCTATTTTGTTGTTGATGACCAAGGTTGTTGTTTGTATTATTATTTCTATGATAAGACTCTTGTTGAGGGTTAGAACGCATCCTTTTTTGATAATTATTTTTTTTGGTATAATGATCAGGTCTGTGATATCTATTGTAATTCACTTGATTCGACTGTAATGCGCTTTCCTTATGAGCGTTCCATATAGCTTGACTTTTACGTCTAAAGACGTCCAGTTCTGCATCGTAATACTCTTTAATTTTACTTTTTATTGAGGATGGCATTAAATACGCTAGAAAAAACTTTATTCTGTCTTCTTCCGGGCACTTCACCCATTTCGTGGCGGTGGAAAAGATTTGATTAAAAGTTGTTTTAGTTTCCCAGATAGGAATTTTATCTAAAATTTCAGTTAATTCGTTGTCGCGGTTTAAACAAAAGTTTTTTAGTGAACTATAATTTCTGTTATTTCTTTCAGACATCTTATAGTAATCAGAAATGTCGACCCTTGGCCAAAACCCTATTAAATAATTGTATTTTTCTAAATCGTTTACAATACCTTCACCATGTAGTTCTTCTTCAAAGTAGTTAATCGTATCTCGAGGATTTTTTACAACGTCTAATCTCTTAAACTTTTTACTTAATTTTTGTGCTCTGAATGTATCGTTAAAATTATTATTTATATAACTTTGATTTTCGTAATTTTCAAAAAAAGGGTCGCGTTTTAGTGGCATTTCGCGCTCTAAGGCTCTAATATTTGTTCTACCTTATTATAGCCTAATCTAATATCTAACTTACTAATTTCGTTTCGCAATCTAACTAGTTCTTCCTGCTCTTCTAATTTTTGGACCGCTGCTAGCTTTTGGTTGTACATTTCTCGTGCTAGCGTAAGATCGTCTAGGCCGCGGTTTTGAGAAGCTAAATTAATATTTCCTTGACTTTCTTGGGGGTTAATTGACGGAAAAGAATTTTCCCCCTCGCGTATAACGTTATCTAAATCGGGAGCATTTGGATTAAAGGTAGACTTTGCGCGATTTTCTTCTGTTATTTTTTTTGTAACCGTATGTTTCGAAGATTCCGGGTTATTATCGGACGCTGTGTGATCTCCACTGTGAGCTGCTGTATCTGCCCTGGTATCCATTTTCTTCTTATTGGAGCGCGTGGTAATTTTTTGTAAAGACAACGGTTTATAATTATCCTTATTCTTATTATGATGTTTCGACATATGATTTTAATAAAGTAGGTTTAAGCTAAAATATATTTCTTTTTTAGTTGTGAAATTTATTTACAAAATTATAAGAGAAATAAGTGCATGCAAAAACTACAACACGTGATTAAAAAATAATACAATAGTTACAAGACTAACAGTTTCTTCGAATTATACTAACTATCACCCAACAATCGTAGCGAATTTCCGAACTCTTAGTCCCTTATGCGTCGATAGCAACTATTGATTTAATATCTTGAGTGAATAGATTCTCTACGACGTTACTTCCCATAGTTTAACAATGTTTAGTGACGGATGATTTTTAGAACTCACTCTTTTAAGAAAACGCGCTGATTTTATATTAATTCAAAGGAAGTTTTACTCCTTATATAAAAAATGTTTGTTTTTTTATAAAAATATGTTTGTTTTTTTAATACTGGAAGCACGTCACAAAGTCTGCGTAAAACAGTCCACAACATTCGCTTTTTAAATAAATTTATCGAGTGTTCACCACGACAGTACTATTTAACACAGTTTCTTTTATAGAAATTAACTTAAAACTAAAAATAGACCCAAAAATGTTTACTTTTAAAAACCTGGAAGAAATTAGGAAAACCTGGGAAATTTTTTGAAAAAACGAGTGGCAACCCTGATTGTAAGAAAAAAAAATCGTAATGATTAAAATAAGTTAAGATAAAATTTAAAAAAAAAAAATTTAATTGATTTCAAGAGTTAAAAAAAATTCTTATAATAGGATACTTTTTTACTAAGTTTAGGTTAAAAAACGTGGTTGTAAAATGGCAAGAAACTGATCATGAAATTTTTCTTTAATGAGTTGATCAGTAGAAATACAAAAACACAAGTACAGTAACCTCTCGGTTATTTACGCACATTGTGTCCACAGAAAAAGTGCGTAAAGATATGAGAGATCGTAAAGAAACGAGAGGTACTAAATATACTCACTAAAATGGCTGTTGTTTAATATTGCTTTTAGTTAAAAGCAGACTAGGCACTTTCCCACTTTTAACAATTTGTTTACTTTATTTATAAATATGAAAACAACAGATAAAACTATACATATTAAAAAAAAAAGGATTTGAATTTCTATAAAATAATAATACGAGTAGAAATAATTTTACTATCTTAATAATAAGAAGAAATTATCTATATTTTATTTATATGTGACATTTATATTCTATTCTACTTAGCAAATTCAATTTATAGTTAAGCATTTCTTTACAATTATAAAATGGTGTTTATTAATATATAACGCAAGACTGCTGTATTATTTCTTTGTGTTTTAAACTTTTATTATTAAAAACAGTCATGTTTATTTCAGAATTTTGATTTAATCTCTTATTGTTTACAAAATTTCTGATATAATGAGGTATAACTAAATGTTTATCAATTAGTCAAGCAACATAGTTTTACAAAGTCTAAAGATATAGGGAGGTGTGTTAGTATCAAAAACATATTTTAACTTAAAAATATACATTAAACCTAATTTGTGCAATGTTAAAAAAAATAAAATTTTTATTTTCTGAATTTTATAAAATTCTGAAATGCGTAACTAAACGAGAGTGCGTAACGTCACGAGTGCGCAAAGATCCGAGAGGTTACTGTATTTTCGATTAAAAGAATGGACAATTTTTGTTATCATTTTGTAACATTCAAAACGTTTTTGTCTGTCAAATTTAAATAGACTGGTAGGAAAAAATAAGAAAACTCTAATCTGTAGGATCTTCCGAATCGAAGTATTGGAGAATAATATAGCATTAAATTTTATTATACATAGTATTTAGTGAATTTTTAACAGACTTAAAGCTTAACTTTAAACTAGCCCTCTGCATCGAAATTAAGGTTTTTTTTATTGAGTTTTTACTTAAAATGTTGGAAAAAATTTAAAAAGTATTAAAATAAGTTTATTATCTAGTTAAATTTAAAAATTGTTGAACTTAAGTAAAAAGTAATAAAGAATTACGGGGTTGCCAAAAAACCTTGAATCCTGGAAAACCTGGAGTTTCAAAATTAAGGCTAAAAAATTTTGAGTTTTGAACATAGATAACTCAAAAACCTAGAATTAAATAAAAATAAACATGTAATAAACAAAAATTGTAGTAGTTTTTTAGTTAGACACGAAAATTCTACCATATAGTTCAAAAGATTTTGTTAACATCAAACATTTTTTTGTTAAAAAACACATTTTAAGTATCCTTTTTTTGTTTGTTATACTACTCAGCACAGTTTTTAACCTTGAACTTAACTTTAAACAAAAAAACCCAAGAACGTGTACTTTTAAAAACCTAGAAAAAATCCAGAAAACCTGCAAGAAATTTCTCAAATAAAATCGGCAACCCTGTAAGAATATTAATATTTTTTCTAATAGATATGATTATTAACTGATTTTGAAGCAAATATATATATTTTTTGAAGTGTCATTGCATTATTACAATCTTAAATTGTATGGTGCATTTCGTAATTATTTGTTATGCTCTTTTGATATTGCATTTAATTGGTGTATATAGTGTATATTTTATGATTTTACTAAACTTAAAGAAAAGAAAAACAAAAGCTAAGTTGTATACAAGAACAATATAGACTTTGAGTAAGTAACGTTTTTATTCTGGGTTCCAGGTACGAAAAAGTCAAGTCTCTTGCGGGCCAGAGCATTTCAAATTCATTTAATTCACAAAAATTACTCAAGTATCATTTAAATCATTTCGAAAACATACTAATTCTATGTAATCTGTTTTTTTCCCCTATAAGTTTCAAATCTCCCTTAAATTGTACTTTTAACCTTTTTTTTTGCTTTACATTCCAAGTTCCGGAATATATAGTGTAAGTTTCAAAATTTGGTACAGTAGGCTGCGTTTGAAGCTTTAAGTGCACAGTTAAACCTTTTGCGGGCTGTATTCCATTTGAATTTTTAAAATACTATAGGGCTAGGTTGGCCCGCTGGTAGTACTTAGTTCATCCCTAATCGAGATGTATATATCCCCAAAAAAGTTCAGAATATATTTAATGAAACCACCAAGAACGTAGTATAAATACAAAAAATTAATTGTAACAGTATATTTAATCTTCATTCATAAAGTCATTCAATTTTCGAATGGACAATAACTTGGTAAAGAATCAATTAAAAAAATCAAAAACAAGATAATTGAAATTTAAATAAGTTTGATTGTTAATGTTATTATATTTGACTAAAACTTTTCAATTAAAGTGTACGTTCAACTAAAAGTCTCCTTTTTTTATAACTTAAGTTGAATATTAAGCTTTTTCCAAAAAAGATTAAAAAAAAACTCAAAATAAAGTGAAATAGCTGTATTTATAACACCAAAATAGTTTAAGGACATGAAATTATTAAGTGAGTTTTTTATTTGGTAAAAAAACGAAGACTATTGCACAGTTAATGATAACAAAACAGTAACAAGTTAAGTAAAAACTTAAATTAAGTGTATTCCTTATGCTAGTAATAAAGTATTTTTTTGAATAAATATATATTAGGGTACTTATAAAACGGCGGGCAACCTTTTAATTTTCAGATAATTTTTTTTTTACATTTGGAAGATATCACCGAATCACGCTGTGCAAAATTTAAGTAGATGTGAAGAAACTTTCACCATGGCCTCCTTCGATTTTCTGAAAACCACCTCAATGTATACCGTACAGGACCAAAAAATTGCAACCTTACAATTTTACGCTAAATTTTAATTTAAATGTGGCAGCTGTCACAAAAAAAAACATTGTGCACAATTTAAACAGTTTAAAGAATACTTATGGAGGCATTTTTTTACTGTATGTAATTTTAATTTATTTTTTTAAGATTTCATTAGTTTTTTTTTTTCAAATCAAGAAGTTTCTCCATAAAACTTTCTTTAAATCGTCTTAAGTTGTTCACAATAAGTTTTTGTGATAATTAGCTAAAAGCATTAAGGTCGCATTTTTGTGTCCCACATAGTTAGGCGATTTTCAGATAATCAGTTGAAAGGTTGGCCGTGTTAGGGCCGTTAAGTTAAAAAGTTTCTTCAAATCAGTTAAAGTTTTGCACGGGGTATCTTAATGATATTTGCCAAATATTAAACTCTTTTAGCTGAAAAATCGCCGTATTTACAAGCACCCCATTGAATATGGCACAGTACATTTAAAAAGAAATATTTTCATACTCTTAGATACGAACCAGTTCGAATAGAAGAAGTTACGGTAAAAGATTTCTCAAAAGTAAGATAAACTTAGATATTTTTTGTTAAAAAAACTAAGCTTAAAAAAATTAATTTGATTTACTACAAAAATAGGTTTTTTTCAATATTCACAAAATTTTTTTTTCAAAACTTTTAGGCAAAAGACTTTTCTTAAAATGCGAAAGTTACTATTAGATTATAAAGTTATTAGTTTTTTCATTGAAAAAATTCTATTACGTTTCAATAAGGCAGACTCACAAGTAATATTGAAAAAATTGATAAAAAACTATATTTTAACTTTCAAAACAAAGTAAAATTTCGTAGACGAACACTAATTGTGTAGTGTAGTTTTAATTTACATACACGGTGCTACTTAGTTTCTTTATTTTCATGGTCATATAAATATAAAATAATAAAATATATGAATTCTAACAGGTAGACAAAAGAGCACTAAAAGCCTTACAAGAAAAAAATGATGAACAATTACTTGCTTACGTTGAGTTCGAAAATGGATTGATTGTCAAAAAACGAGACGTTGTCGTGTTTAGCCAACGAAAGGCGACTGCTCCAGTTGACACAAAAAGTCCCGAATATTCTTTTAGGTGCGTCCAGTATTTGAAAATGGAGGGAAAGCACTACGTCGCCCATGTAGTTTTAATGTATGAGTCAGCTCAGACAATGGTGGGAAAAAGCGGTGATCCAAGAGAGCTGTTCTTTTCAAACGAATGCGTTGACATGGTGGTCAGCAAGACAACAAAAGTTGTGGAAATAGATTTCAAGCATAATCAAAACTTCAATGAGAACAGGGGTAGTTTTTTTGCTACAAAAACGTTCACTTACTCAAATTCTAGATATGAAACTTTACCTGCTTATTTCCCAGATATAGAAGACTCGTTATCTTGTGGCAATTGTTCTCTTTCTGATGCAAAAAGTGAGCAGAGCAAGTTTGAAGTTAAAAATGATGGCAAAGGACGCATAAAATGGTACTTTACCCAGAATATTATCGTAAAAGAGAAAACGAAATAAAAAATCAACCATCAACTTTGCAAGACCCATTTAAAATAGGAAGAATATTAAAGTTTAGAAACGTTGAAAAAGATAATTATGAAGTTTACGTTGAGTTGTTCTACCGTTTTATTGACACAAACATTAGAGAAGAGGAAATTTCAGAGCATGACATTCACAAAATCTACTTGTCAGGTCAAAGAGTTTGGGTTAATATAAAAGATGTTGTGAACAAATGTCAAATAAAATTTCTATTAGAAGACGAAGAACCTGAGGATTTCAATGACATTGAACAGCGTAAAGTTGTCAGTTTTTACTTTAAAAAGTTTTTCGACAAAAAAAATCAGAAAATAGAAAAGCTAAGTACAGTCCAACTTGATGTGGAAGCTGAAAACAAAAAGGTTCACAAAAAAGGAAGCTAAAAAAAGTTGCTTTATCAGATCGAAAGCTCAAAACGATGGAGCTTTTTGCTGGTTGTGGCGATTGTCTTTAGGATTGATTCAGTCAGGAGTTGCAGATTTAAAATGGGCTGCTGAGTACGAAGAAGCTCCTGTTGATTCTCTGAGGGCCAACCACAAAAGTACCTGTAAAGTATTTCATGTTGACTGCAACAAAATGCTAAAAGAAATGAGGGAAGCAGATCGTACTGGCAAAAAAAATTCTGAAGGGTATCCAAAGAAAGGTGATGTTGAACTTTTGTGCGGTGGGCCGCCATGTCAAGGTTTCAGTGGAATGAACAGACATCACAAAGGAACGCACTCTTTGAACAAGAACCGAACGTTTGTCAATTTTCTTAGTTTTGCTGATTTTTTGAGGCCTAAATACGTTATATGTGAAAATGTAAGGACGTTTGTTTCAAACGACAAAGGCAACACCATAAAAAAAACGATTGCAACTTTTTTAGCGATGGGTTACCAGTGTTGCTTTGCAATTCTTCAAGCAGGTCATTATGGACCTCCACAAGTGAGGCGCCGAATTATCATTATAGCTTCTGCTCCTAAAGAAATTTTACCTTACTATCCTGAACCACTACATGTCTTTACAGGTTCTGGTCTAGATGTTAAAGTGGATGATATAACCTACGTTAATAATATTCAAAATCCAAGCTGTGCGCCATTTGGTTGTACAACTATTAGAAACGCCATTGAAGATTTGCCGCTTGAAACAGTAAAGTATGGCTCAAAAAATCATATAGATTACCTAGATTCAAAACCATTATCTACTTACCAAAAATTAATGCGTAGAAATACTTCAGAATTAACCCAACATACTTCAAAAAAGCTTAGTCCTCTTATCCTTGCTAGGATTCAGTTGATACCTAAAATGCCAGGCGCGGATTGGAGAGATCTGCCAAACAAAATAGTCAAGTTATCAGAGGGTCAAGGTTATACCCAGTATCTTTTTTACGACTATATATACACAGATTCCAAGAAAGATGGCAACCCGTATTTGGAAAGAAAATACAAAAAGAAATCTTTACACCAAGGCGTGTGCAAGTGTTGCGTCAAAAAAGAACGCAGATTAGAAAATAATTGCAGACTCTCAGCCCAAGACAAAACTCTGATACCCTGGTGTTTGCCGCACACAAGCGACACACACAACAATTGGAAAGGTTTGTATGGAAAAATTTCGTATGATGGGTTTATGCAAACGTGTGTGACATCACCTTGCCCAATGGGCAAGCAAGGTAGCGTTCTTCATCCAATAGCAGATCGCCTTGTGTCTTGTCGTGAGTTCGCCCGAATGCAGGGCTTCCCTGATTATTACAAGCTGTTAGGGGAGAATGTTAATAAAATTTTTAAGCAAATTGGAAATGCTGTTCCACCTCCCATGGCAAAAGTTGGTGTAGAGATAAGAATAGCTATGGCTCAAAAAGAGCTTGAGCTTAAAAAACATACTATATTCAAATAAACGTTGTCAAAAATCAATCATAAAAGTTACATTTAAACGATAAAACAGTTTAATTTGTTTTAAAAACTGAGTTATATATTATATTTCTATTAAACATAACTTTTATATAGTTTCCTTAGTTGTAATCAATATGTAATAAATTAATTTCAACATTGTTTAACGCAATTGATGTTTGACTGCTTTCTACTTAATGCTAAGCTAGCTTTTCAGCTAACCTTTTTCTCTGTAAACTTACAGATTTATCCTAAATGTAATTTCTATTTTTTTTTCTTCTAATTGGGTTTTCGTGAGTTTATAGACTTGCGTAACTAGGAAGTTTATAAAAATTTATATTGCTGTAAAAATAAAGTCAAGAAAATGTTGTACGTAGTTATCTTTGTCACTATCTTTAAAATCAAACAATTTTTTGCTTTATTGATATTTTAAAGATTTGTATGCGTTTATTTGCTTTTTGTGTACTTAAATTTATATTAAGTAGTAACATCTAAGAGCAGTAGTTTTCACGGTAATTGAAATCCGTGCAAACTAAAATCAATTAAAAAACAACCTTAATATAAAGTGACTATTTTAAACATTTTCTAGCATTGTCTAAACTCAACTCAAATAAGCTAAGTCTTTTATTTTCTTCTTTTCATCATAAACTCCAAAATATCTAAAAGAAGTTTTGTAAACGCTTAGATGAATTTTGTTCACAACAAAATAAGTTTGGTGCACACTTTAAAGACCATTAAATTAAAGTGTAAATGTTAAACTACATGATAACCTCAAAACTTTACATAAATTTTTTTAAAATCATAACTGATTTAAACTTTAAATGTTTGATTCTTGAAAACAGTAATTTTCATTTTATACAAATGTGAACAGAATATTTGCAGTTTTTAATTGTTGTTTACATGAAAAGTCACTATAATGTGTAAGCAATATACGCCAGAGGTAAAAAAATTGTTTTATGGATAATAAAAACTCTGGATGACTCAGGCCAGCTTGAGGATACTCAGGATAGTTTTTTTATTAAAATTGCAGCAACCCTATATTCAACAAAATCAGTTTATTTATTGATTTATACATTTATATTATCCCAGTTAGTCCATTTTTAAAGTAACATGGATTAGCAATTAAAAGTTACATTTTTTTTTCGAAAAAACTACTAAATCTTTCAATTGTAAAACATCAAAATTTTATTTAAGCAAAACCTCATAAATGGCCTTGCTCCAATTGCCACATCTACAGTTAAAATTTGTTCTTTAGCTTGAATGTGTTTTCAAATATTTTACAGTCTTGGATAACTGAGCACTAGTTTTCAAGGAAAAGATCAATAATGAAGTTTTTTTTTCTATTCCCAGTTGACGAATACTGCTTATTTACAGTGATTGGTTGTTTTAAAAACTAATAAGTAGTAAAATAAAATAAGATTATCTGTAACTTGAAGAAGTACAAATCTTAATATTATTGGTTCTATTAGTTAAACTTATATGAAATTAGCTTAAACTTTTGAACTCTTTTATTCCTGGTTCTCATGTTGGTCTTATTTATGTTGAATATAATATCCTTGGTGTATTTAAGTTTAATTAATATACTATTTATTTTTTTTGATAAACTTAAAACCTACACGGTTCCCACTTCCCTAGAAATTTGCAATATTCTGAAAAATCCCTAGAAATTATTAAAAAAAATTTTTAAATCTCAAAAATTACTTTTTTTGTTGGTGATTGAAATTTTATAGCCCAAAACAGCATTACTGCGTGGTGAAAAACACGTAAAAAAATTTATTTATGTTTTTGAATTAAAATCTTTGCAATCTCAGTACTAAACTCACTCTGTGGCGTCAGATATTTTCCTTATTTATGTTAAATACAATTTATCTGAAGCTTGATTATTTAACTAAAGTTTGAGCTCAAAAACTCTCGAACTTTCGTAAATTCTTATTAAGACAGTACTTATAAACGGGTAATGACATATTTTTTTTCATATACCTTAAAAATATGTTTGTTACGTTTAAAATTAATTAATTGTTTTTTTTTGATACTTTCCCTATAAATTACATATATTTTTGGATTTCCCTATAAATGTTTTTAAATTTTAGTTGAAACCCTGTACTTAGGTTTAGATTAAACAAGCTTTAAAAAGTCAAATCTTGTATTATAAGTACTAAGATTTGATTAAATAACAGATAAAAAGGTCAAAAAATTAAAAAAAAACTATTAGTAGGTAAATAATAGTTTGATATTTAATTAAGAAATAAATTTTGTTGTAGTTTTTGAAGTTTAAAAACAATTTCTATCTGAAAAATTAATTATTTAATAATTTTGACACCAGAAAAGAAAACCTTAATATACTTAACTTTTTATAAGTTTATTTGAAGAGTTGAGCTAATCAATAACAGAAGCTTCCGACAAAAAAGTACTTGAGAGAAATAAGAAATCTTAAACAAGCTGATAACTTTCTGCATTTTATCTTAGTAGTTGCAGGGTTCATATGCGTCAGGCTAGATAATTATAGGAAAATGTCATTCTAAATTGAGAGATCTCAGTCTAAAATTGAAAAATTTTGCATGCGAACCCTGTTTTCATGTTTAATTTACATTTAAAATACAGGGTGGCCACTAAAAATTTACGATTTAAGCTAAAAAACCTGGAATTTTAAAACTTAAGACAAAAACCTTAAATTTTAGGCAGTTTTTACATGTAAAGACGTTAAGTTGTAAAATTTCGATTTGACACAAAGTCAATTATATGTAGATATTTTTTTTGTCATAATCAAAAAATTTTTCTATAAAGATATAATTTATAGTAGCCATATAGTATCTTTTCAATGTTGTTATACTATTTAAGACATTTTTTTAACTTAAAATTAATTTTAAACTAATAATAGACCCAAAAAAGCGTACTTACTAAAACTAAAAAAAAATTAAACTTGGAGAAAATTTGCCAAAAACCAGTGACCACCCTGAAAATATTTGAGTTTTTCAATTTTTTTTTGGTAAACTGAAAAATTAAAAGTTTTTCAACTCAATTAAAGTTACTAGAAGACAAATTATTAGTGTTGATTTCCTTGGTTCTGCAATAAAGTTAATTAAGTTGTTTTATAATTTGATGAACTAAAAATGAAAGTAACTGTTTTCTAAAAAACACTTGATTAATTTTCATTACTTTAATTAGAAATTTGGTAGTTAATTTTATTTAATTATCTAAATGGAAGTAATATTTTTAAATGTTTTGGTTGATTGATTTGTGAAACAATTATTAGTTTTTGTTTTTTTTTTAATGCTGCCAATACTTCTTCTTCCTAAACATATTGTCAGATTTTTGCAATTAAGTTGTATATTTGAGTCTTGAATTTGAATGAGTTCCTTTTTAATTATTCTGAGTTTTGTTAAACTTGATTATTAAAAGTATCAATTGTGTGTATTCTAATGTAAATGAAATGCTTGAGTACAAAAATATTTTTTTATATTTTTAACTTGATTTCAATTTATTTTTGACAGCATTTAACTTACAGTTAAAATGACACCTATGCCTTACTTGAAAAGAAGTAACAATAGTGAGTATTGTGATGAAGAAGCTATAAATGATGACCAAGTAAATAATGTAAATAATTATTATTAATTTATTATAAAAACATTAAACAACTGTATGTCAATACTTTTTAAAGAAGACTTAATTTATTGTCTTACTTTTTAAATATGATGTTTTTCTGAATCTGCAAAGCTAACAACCCCAATAAAAAACTAGGTTTAGAAGTTTATTATTAATTTTGCAGTTAATTGAAATAAGTATACAAAAAAGATCATTATAATTATAAGTTATCAAAAAAAGTGTAAAATTTATGCAGCTGTTTTGTGTTTTTTTTTTTTTTGTTAAGTCTGGCAATGAGGAATCTCAATCAAGTTGTACGGAAAGTTCAAATACAAGTAAACAAGGAGAAGATTCGGAAAGTGATTATCATCCGAGTGAAGGGGAAAATTCTTCAGATGAGGTGAGTGAAGGAGACCTTACTGAAGAAAATGATGAAGATGATGATAATGATCTTGAAGAATATCAACCTGAACCAACTCCAAGAAAAGTATTTTTTTGAATAAAATAATTTAATCAAATTACAATTAAGAAAGAAATAGCTGTTTTATAATGTAGATCAGGGTTTCCCAAACTTTTTTGCAAATGGCCCCCTTTAAAGAATTTGAAAAAGCAATGGCCCCCTTCAACAAGATTACTTTTTTTTTTGCTCTTCATCTGCAAAACAAGAATATCTATTGGAAGTTTCTAAACTACCATAAAATACACCTAAGACCTTTTTTTTTGCTCTTCATCTGCAACTCAAGAATATCTAGTGTAAGTTTCAAGTTATGGCCTCATGCCCCCCCTGTGGCTCCTTTACTGCTCATGGCCCCCCTCTTCCCCCTTTGCTGCTCGTGGCCCCCTGAGTATCTGTCATGGGCCCCTAGGGGACCACTTGGCCCACTTTGGGAAGCCCTGATGTAGATAAAGTATATAGTTTAAATGAATTTAAAAAAAGATACAGTCATATACTAAGTAAGTTATGCACTACATAAATAAGTTCACTGGAAATTTTATTGAAGTACAGTTTTAATATTACGAATTAGTTAAATGAAATACTCTAATTTTATATTTTTAGTAATTATTTTCATTTCAAAATATGTTAATTTTTCTATAGTAAACTGAATTAATGTATGTTATATAGTTAAAAAGTTGTAGTTAGTAAAGTTTTTATTTAAAATGTTTTATACTATTTTCCAAATGTATTTACTGCAAGCTGAGTAGTAGAAAATTTTTTTTATTTAACTAAATGCTTGAAACAAAAGTAAAAAATAAGCTTATTTATTTTTAGTACAAGAATATTGTTCTTATACGTAGTTATTGTAAATTTTTATAGAAATAACACAATTTTTCATGTTTTTGTTCTTAAGGTTAATACTTTTTTTTAACTTGCATTTATAACTGTGAAGTATATACTAATAAAAAACTGATTTTGACCTAACAAGTAATTAAAGCTTAATTTTTTTATAAACAAGGCTTCAAAACCTAAGAAAACGCCTGGCTGTGCTCAGGCGATCACCAAAGAAGGTGGACCCATGGTCGAGTACACTGAACTTGTTGCTGATGTTCTTGAAAAAGATGAAAAAAAGTATGTTTAATATGTTAAGTATTAAATATATGGTTGTTTGTTATATCGGATGAACATTAGTTTACTTTTAGTTTTCTAAAATTCGTTGTTGCCACTTGTATTGAACCTCTGATAATGATACACTTCCTTAAAATTTATCAGGAAAATACAAAAGTTCAGGTTTCGTTTCATATGGTTAAAAGACAAACTGCTAGCAAACCAACAATACTTAAGTAAAATTTCAGTCTAAGCTGTAGAATGTCAGTTTAAAGTTGTATAAACAGTGTACATTTTATAATTAACTTAACATTAAGATAACTTTTAACAAAATTTTAAGTTGCTGGCAAGGGCAAGCTTAATGTGTATATTCAAAAAAAAAAATCAATGTATGGATAGAAAAACAGAAAACATATTAGTTGTTAGACTTATTTCAAACTATAAAAGACAGCCAGACTTCGAATGACCAATAACTTGTAAAAAAATTTCTGCGCCAACTATGCAAAAAGTAAAAGGGAAACCGTTTTTAGTTAAAATTAATTTTGTTGTTGATATAGTTACATCTGAATAAAACTTTTTTAGTTATAAGTATGTACTTAATTAAAGTTCAACTGAACTTAAGTGAGAAATTATGCTGTTTCCAAAGAATGGTTAAAAAAATTCAAACATGAAATAAAATAGATATATTTATAACAAACAACTAAAATAGTTTTAAGGACATAAACATATTAAGCAGGTTTTTTTATTTAAAATAGTAGGTAAAAAGCAAAGCCTATAATATAAATAATGATCGCAAAATAGTTTCGGTTTTTTTAAGATAAATAGTAACAAGTAAAATTAAAATTAATATGTTGATAATTTATTTATTTTCTCAAATAAGTTGTAAGGTAATTTTGCTGTTTTTTAATATTAACATTCTCTTAGATACGAACCAGTTCGAATAGAAGAAGTAACTGTTAAAGATTTCTCAGAAGTAAGTTTTTTTTGTATACTTAAAAAAATATTTCAATAAGTTTGAATAAAAACTTTTTATTAAAAAGTCGCTTATCTTACATATTCAGCCAAAATAAACTTCCATTTGATTTTTCAATACTGTATGTCAGAACAATTTCCTTAAACTGCTAAAGATACTAATAGGTTAAACAATAATAGGTTTTTCTTTTAAAATAAAAAGCTCAACAAAGTATTCATAGCACAGGCTCATAAGCAAGATTTAAAGCGTTAAAAAACAATATGAGTGTTGCAACAATTAAATATTTCAAGTTCAAAATTTTATAGACAAACACTGTTTACTTTATCTAACCCAATAAATATTTTTTATGCTTATAATTCATACAATGTGCCACTAAATGCCTATATTTCTCCGAGCTCATACATTTTAAGATGACGAACTTAATTTATTCTAACAGGTGAACAAAGGAGAACTTGAAGCATTACAAGAAAAAAATGATGAACAATTACTTGCTTACGTTGAGTTCGAAAATGGATTGATTGTCAAAAAACGAGACGTTGTCGTGTTTAGCCAACGAAAGGCGACTGCTCCAGTTGACACCAAAAGTCCCGAATATTCTTTTGGGTGCGTCCAGTATTTGAAAATGGAGGGAAAGCAGCACATCGCCCATGTAGTTTTAATGTATGAGTCAGCTCAGACAATGGTGGGAAAGTGCGGTGATCCAAGAGAGCTGTTCTTTTCAAACGAATGCGTTGACATGGTGGTCAGCAAGACAACAAAAGTTGTGGAAATAGATTTCAAGCAAAATCAAAACTTCAATGAGAACAGTGGTAGTTTTTTTGCTACAAAGACGTTCACTTACTCAAATTCTAGATATGAAACTTTACCTGCTTATTTCCCAGATATAGAAGACTCGTTATCTTGTGGCAATTGTTCTCTTTCTGATGCAAAAAGTGAGCAGAGCAAGTTTGAAGTTAAAAATGATGGCAAAGGACGCATAAAATGGTTAAGTCATAAAAACTGTAAGTACTTGTTAAGAGATTGTGTTTTAATAGATCCTTCAAGTGTGGAATTCACTTACAAAAAACCCAAAAAGGACCTTAATCAACCTCTTGATAAAGATAAGTTTTTTCTAGAGAACTCTGGAGGTGGACTACTTTACCCAGAATATTATCGTAAAAGAGAAAACGAAATAAAAAATCAACCATCAACTTTGCAAGACCCATTTAAAATAGGAAGAATATTAAAGTTTAGAAACGTTGAAAAAGATAATTATGAAGTTTACGTTGAGTTGTTCTACCGTGTTATTGACACAAATATTAGAGAAGAGGAAATTTCAGAGCATGACATTCACAAAATCTACTTGTCAGGTCAAAGAGTTTGGGTTAATATAAAAGATGTTGTGAACAAATGTCAAGTAAAATTTCTATTAGAAGACGAAGAACCTGAGGATTTCAATGACATTGAACAGCGTAAAGTTGTCAGTTTTTACTTTAAGGAGTTTTATGATCAAGAAGCTAAGGATTTAAAAAAGCTAAATAAAGTTCATCTTGACGTGGAAGCTGAAAACAAAGAGGTTTACAACAAAAGAAAGCTAAAGAAAGTTGCTTTATCAGATCGAAAGCTCAAGACGATGGAGCTGTTTGCTGGTTGTGGCGGATTGTCTTTAGGATTGATTCAGTCAGGAGTTGCAGATTTAAAATGGGCTGCTGAGTATGAAAAAGCTCCTGTTGATTCTCTGAGGGCCAACCACAAAGATACCTGTAAAGTATATCATGTTGACTGCAACAAAATGCTAAAAGAAATGAAGGAAGCTGATCATACTGGTAAGAAAAGTTCTGAAGGGTATCCAAAGAAAGGTGTAAGAGTATCCAAACCTGATTCCTCGCCTGTTCAATTAGCTGATTTCATGCCAATTGGATCTTTTGATCAACAATATGATCCCAAACCTGATTCATCGCCTGTTCAATCAGCTGAATCCAAGCCTTTTGGATGGTCTGATAAACAATATGATCCCAAACTTGTTTCATCGGCTGTTGAATTAGCTGATTCCAAGCCTGTTGGATCATCTGATAAACAGTGTGATTCTAAACCTGATTCCTTTCCTGTTCAATTAGCTGGTTCCAAGCCTTTTGGATCATCTGATCAACAATATGATCCCAAGCCTGTTGGATCATCTGATCAACAGTGTAATCAGAAACCTGATTCATTGCCTGTTCAACTAGCTGATTCCAAGCCTTTTGGATCGTCTAATAAAAACCTTGATTCCAAACCAGTTGAATTGACGGATCAACCAGATAGTTCCAAAATTGTTGGATCGTTTGATCAAGCCGATGATGCTAAACCAGTTTCATCGCCTGTTCAATTAGCTGGACCAATGCCAGTTGAATTATCTGATCAACAATATGATCCCAAGCCTGTTGGATCTTCTGATCAACAGTGTGATTCCAAACCTGAGTCATCGCCTGATCAACTAGCTGATTCCAAGCCTGTTGGATCATCTGATCAACCAGATAAAGCAAAACTTGTTGACTCCTCTAAGAAAGAAGGTGAAGCCAAATCATATAGGTCGCCTGTTCCTGTGATAAAAAGTTTTGTAAGCAAAGATAATTTAACCAATCAGCAGCAGGCTAGTAAAACTGTAGAGCTTGCACCTTCCCCAACAACAAGCATCAAAGCCCTTTCCCACCTTGATTATGATGTGAAAAGAGATAGGAACAGAATGTACATGAAAAATCCGCTATCTTTTTCGTGTTCTGGAAATTCAAGTGTTTTCTCACCAGGAAGTCCACTTGATTCTTGTAGCTTGAGACCGTGCTTGATCAATGCAAGTTCTGTTGAGCTTGCACGCTCAGACTCCGAAGAAAACATCATGTTTCCATACGAAGATGATGTAAGTGAGCTTGAAAAAACGGAAATATCAACTAACTCCACTAACTCAACCTCTAATCAAAGTGATGGCAGCAAAATAAGCCTTTTTTTAGCAAAGATAGAAAATGAAAATAAATATCCTTTAGTAAATTGTATTTACAGCAATGGTTGTTGTCGAGTTTTTGAGAGTGAAAAATATATAATAAAAATAATCTATGATCTAGAGGACTCTTCTGATCAACAACATAATCCCAAACCTGATTCATCGCCTGTTCAATTGGCTGATTCCAAGCCTGTTGAATTGTCTGATCAAACAGATGAAGCAAAACTAGTTGACTCGTCCGAGAAAGCAGGAGAAGCCATGTCGGTCGGGTCATCTGATCAACAATATGATCCCAAACCTGATTCATCGCCTGTCCAATTAGCTGATTCCAAGCCTGTTGGATTGTCTGATAAAACAGATGAATCGATGTCAATAGAATGGTTTGAAAGAGATGAAATTAAATATCATAAAAAGATTAATTCTATTGCTTTAACCTCTGACCTGGGAGATTACTTGGTAACATTGTTAGACTGCAAAAAATACTTAGAAGGTTATTATTTAGTCATGAAGAACTACAACCTACCCACATTAGCAGAATATATAACTTCAAATAATTCAAGAAGATTTAGTTTAAATGAAGAAAGTTTTAAAGACATTATCAGGAAACTTATTTCAACTCTAAAAGTATTACACAAAAATAATCTTTATCATTGCGATATTAAAAGCGAGAATTTGCTTTTTGATGAAGAAAATAACCTTTTAAAGATTTTTGACTTTGGTTTAGCTACAAGCAGTGTTGATTCTTCTACTGTCAATGAATTTTCTAGTGACAATAAAACTTCTAGTGACAATGAATGTTTCAGTGATTATGAATGTTCAAGTGACAACGAATCTTTAAGTGACACTGAATTGTTGAATAATTTATTAAATAATCAATCAGCAGTTGACAGTACTGAAGGGGAAAATTATTCTGAAGATTTTATAGAAAACATAAATAAAAACAGAGACAACCTTTCAAAAATAGATGCTGTTGGAGTGGCTTGTGTCATCTGTCACTGCCTCACAGGCGAAAAAATGTCAAATCGTTCGTATATTAATAGGCTCAAAAGAGAAGAAAGTTCAGATGAAAATAAAACTATAATAAAAATGCTCGATGGTAAGCTTACCATTATGAGGGCTTACACAAAGTTATTTAGTAATGAAAAAATACCAGTTTCATCGCCTGTTCAATTAGCTGGACCAATGCCAGTTGAATTATCTCATCAACAATATGATCCCAAGCCTGTTGGATCTTCTGATCAACAGTGTTATTCCAAACCTGAATCATCGCCTGATCAACTAGCTGATTCCAAGCCTGTTGGATCGTCTGATCAACCAGATGAAGCAAAACTAGTTGACTCGTCTGAGAAAGCAGGTGAAGCCAAATCAGATAGGTCGCCTGTACCTTTGATGCAAAGTTATGTAAGCAAAGATAATTTAACCAATCAGCAGCAGGCTAGTAAAACTGTAGAGCTTGCACCTTCCCCAACAACAAGCATCAAAGCCCTTTCCCACCTTAATTTTGATGTGAAAAGAGATAGGATTAGAACTTCGTCTGTAAATAGTGACGTAATGAAGGAATAGCCCAAGCATACTAGCGTCAATGTCAAGATTTCGTCTAACCGCAAACTCGACATGACAGTTCAGACACTCGAATTAGACGACAAAGTTGTTGTAAAGGTTACTCTCTAAGTTCGTCGTGCGATCAACATTTTTCTGTTTCTATTAGTTTATGTTTAGTCTAAATTGTATTTTGTGTTTGAATTTTTTGTTCGTTATGCTGCTTTTGTTGAATAAATAATCCTTAGTTGAAAACTTACAGACTATTTATTGCATACTTATTTACATTAACACTTAAACTTTGTTGATAGTTGCTTAAAAATAAAATGAATTCCTTTATTTTAAATCTTGCAAAGCTTAACTTTCATTAAATAACTCTTGTTAAAAATTACTCAGCTAGCATTTATTCTTGTTTACTATTAGTAGTATGAAAAAATTAACAGTTCAATTGCAGAGTTTTTATGTATCCATTACCATACAGATCTCGTACTATTTAACTCCTTAGATAAATTAAATTAACATACAGCGTTTACAATTATAGAGAACAATTCAAAATCTTAAATGAAAACTCTGTTATGCATTTTAATTGAATAAGACTCCGACTGTGGTATATTAAATTAACTTGATCTCAATTTGTTACTTTTCGTCTACGTTTTTATGTTAACAACAAACATTTTTTAAGTAAAATATAGCTCCTACACTAATGTCGAACTTTCAGTATTCCCTATTTAGCTTCTATTTTTTTATGGCAATAAACAAGTGAAATATAAGACATTTCTACTGATAAGATAAACATTTTAAGATTATATTTTATACTGTAAAATATAAAGTCGTACACATACTTTTTTATGTATGTTTGATCTAACTACATTAACGAATATTAGCAAAAAATTTTAATTAAATAGAATGTGTTGAAAAAATCTTTATGTCAGCTCTTCTCAGTGGGCGATAGTGCTATAATATGACAGAATACAAACAAATCTATAATTAATAATAAATTACTTCAAATCTAATCTGATTTTATTAAATATTAATTTAATAAATAATAGTTTAAACTAATGCCTAAGTTTTCAAACGAGAGCTAATTGCGGCAAAATAATTTCAAGGTATCCACAAAATTAAGCTGTTTGAGCTGTAAGCTAGTTCTTTGTTTTTAAAGGCTCTACTACACATTTACTTAATATATTAATATTAATGTATATACTTAAATTGACTATTTTGTTTGTAAGCTCGGTTTAAGTGTGCTTACTTTTCACCGTATTGTTCATAACACTAACTTAAGTTAAATAAGTAATTTTATTTTCTCAACAAATTGATACACTTTTTTTCATAACTGATTGTTAACTGTTTATTTAGGTTATACAAAGCAATTTAAATTGAAAATACATTTGAAATTTCCGAAACTGTGCGTATTTCTGATACAATCCTAATCTTTCTAACAAATATTCAATTTATAGTTATAATATAAACAAAAAGTTTTTTTTTTCTACTAATTGTTAAATACAATAACTTTCTGATTGTCTGTTTTTTCCAATGTGACCATAGAGTTTTTGTGTTGTATATCCTTTTATAAGTTGATTTATAGTTGTATCTTTTTATAGTTCTTATGTTACTAAACAAGTTTTTCAGGTACATTTTTGTACCCAAAATTCAGTTAGCTTTCGTTTTTTTTTTCATTTCGTTCAACTGATTGTTTTATTACTAAAGATTTAAATATTTAAATTATAAAATTTAATCTAATAGCTCGTAAGAAATTTTATAAATGTTTGGTGTACGATTCGATAACCGAAGGTTTCATTTGTAAACCAGGTCCTTAGACCAAACTTTTTGAGCGCTTTTTTAATCGTTCAATAAACAATATTGACCAAATTAAGTTCATTTTATGCAATATTAGAAATATTTAAATACAGCTTCTTAATTACATAAAGTAATTTCTTATCTATTTTTAATATAATTTAAACACGGTTAAACTAGCGTGTAAAAATTCAAAAACTAAAAGTTAAAAGGAGTCAAAGGTCTGTTCTATAATGTTAATTTTTTATATTATCAACTGATCAAAGCTGAAAAGCTTTTAAACCATTGTCTGACTTTAAACTAAAAAATTGAGTTTTACTAAATAAAAATGATGTAGTACAATATCTATTGTTTCATTATGTAGTTCAAGTTAAAAATAGAGTGTTTATACAAGGAGTCAGTAAACTGGGCCCAAAACACAGTTCTGCGTTCAGCAATGTACTTCTTTCTAGCTATAACATGCATTTTAAAATAATTTTGTAATAAGTTAAAGTTTAAAATTTTAGTAATGTTCATAAGTTGTATTCTAAAGCAACTAAACAGACTTTTATCACATAAAAGTAAATTTTTAAAAAATGCAGCATTAAGTTTTAGAAAACAGCAGGTTAGATCATTACTAATGCACGAACATTGAACATTTCTATTTACTTCTGTCAATAAATTAATATAATTTAAATGTTTTAAAGCTTACTATGCTTTATGAAACTAACTTATAATTGACTACATTTTATTACAAAATTTTTCTTTTTAATATAGTTGTAGAAGTCTGATTTTTAAATTATAAAACTATAGTTTTATAACTAATCATTTACTGTCACGAAACTTAACGTTAGTTTGTTAAACTAAATAAACAGTAAAACACTTTTTTTTAAACATATGACATTGATTACAAAGCTGTATTTGGCCTTTAAACTTTTTAAAAGAATATACATATTTTTTAAGCTTTATCAACCTCAAAAACCCACTTAGCTGTATGATTTCTCTGTATACGAGCGTATGATTGCATCTTCTATACCACTTTGAAAAATTTGAAAGACGCTTTTAAGTAAGAAAACTTTAATAGTATTTAATAAAACGTATCTACTAAAATCATATTTTTATTGAACAACAATTTTTTGCAACTTTTTTAGTTGACGACTATACCGTATTTTTTTTATTTTAAAAGTTTATTAAGCCAATACTTTATTCCAGTATGGTAAGAAACTAGAGAGAAAAAGTTCTAGATGAAAAACCATTAATTGAAGCAAAAAAAGCTGTTTTAACTTTCGAAATTTACTCAACAATCTATTTTGATAAAAAAATATAGTTATATGTCTGTAATTTTAATTTTTCTCTTTTAATGTGCATGAAAGAATTTAAGATTAAAATAAAACATTTAGTTATTATCTTTTTTATTTTATACATTCTAAATGTGTTAGTATTTAACTGTCACCGTAAGTATAGCTAGGATAACTGCTTCAGTTAAAATCTTAATTTAATACCAAATATCTAATGATATTACTGAATCAAAAAACTGCCAATTTACATTAACAAAATTCTTTACTGTCGATTTACAAATTGAATTTCTCAATATAAGTATAAATACATTTTTTTTTTTAAATTATCATATGTTTAAATAAAATTATTTCAAATTTACTGCATTTTATTAACAGCTGTTTAACACGACACTTATTTGTTATTGTAAAAAGCGTATAAATCCAAAAACAATTTTTCTTATATGCGAAATATAGAACTAAAATAAAACTAAACACCAAGTTTGTAAAGAGATACGGTTTTATTGTCTCTTTATACATCCAATTTAATTTATAAAAAACACACACTCACTTAAAATTAAAAGGAGCTGCAAATTTTAATTAGCTTAGTCAGCAACAAACAACCTTTGAACCTTAACTACTTTTCAATGTCAAACAGGGTTTTACTAACTTAAATAAGAAAATATTTAACTACAATTTTAAGTTCTAGTCGTATACTCTAGGCTTTTTTAGTTAAACAAAATAACTTTTACTTAAGTTTATAGCTTTTTTCTAAATATACAATTACTTGTCAACTGTTTATAAACTATAAAAATTATAGTTCTTACCAAGGAAATTTATTCTTTTGTTAGTAATTTATAAACGTAACTGCATTAAAATTAGGTTTAATTAAGTGGGAAAACTGTTTAATTACTACTAAATACTTTAATTAGCTCTTAAATTTTTATACATACTAAGTCACCGAGTTTGTAGAAACATAACATTTTTGCAACTAAGTTGACTTACGTTAAAACTTTATTAAAAGCATTAAAAAACAAAAACTATATCAAAATATAAAATACGCTTATAACTTCGAGTTAAAACACTTAAAATTTTATATTTCATGAAATATTTATAACAAGATTAACAAAGCATAACAAGCTTAATTGCTGCAGAACACCATTTTTAACTCAACTTAAAAATTTATAAACTTAATTTTTGCAAAACACCATTTTCGCTTAAAACTTTAAAAATTGTCAAATTTCATTCACACCGACGCTACAAAAAGTTCATCAGAAAGTATTGCTAACACACAAGGAAGACATTCGGGTGAAAAACAAACGAGCGTGAAAACGTCACGACAAGCTCTTTATCTTGCCCTCGACGACCCGCTTCACCTGCTGAACCGACATGTCCAACTTCATTTTCTTCACGTACCTCGTGTCGCCGATGTCGATCACCTGCAGCCAGCCGTCGCAGTTGCCGACGAGCAGGTCGAGCAGCTGTTCGGTTTCGTGCATCGTCGAGTTGTGCGCGCTCGACAAGTGACGCAACATTTCCTCGTGCTTCAAGCAGTTTCTCTTCTTGCTTCTGTAGAACCTGTTTTGGTTGTTTGGTTTTTTGCAAGAAACTTATCAATTATTTGCTAAATATCCGAAACTTTATAAATAAATAAACACATTTAAAGTTTAAACTGTTTTTGCATACAGTTACATATATAAACAATATTAAATTACTTTTTACTCAGATTTTTCACAGATTCTCTAACGCTTGTCCAAACTGCTTTTTCTCCTCTGTTATTCAAAAATCTGAGTACAGTGTCAAATTTTTCGAATATCTCCAACAATGTCTGGGAAAAATAACATTTATAATATCCAGAAACTAACATGTTAAAATAGGTAATTTTACTATATGTAGTTTTATAAAAATTCAAAATCTACATTACTTCTCTGATGTTAGATATCAACTAAAAACTACATTTAAGCATGACAAAATTATATTCAATTTTTCTATCAACATTAATCCATTTTGTAAAACTAAGTTTTTTAATAACATAATCAATAATACATTATTTTACATAATACATAAATTTTTGATGAATATATGCAACAAACATTGTAAGCTCTGGGTAAAACCAATTGATTCTGGTCTGAAGTAGAATCCGCATTGTCAGCAGACATCATGAAATCTTGAAGTTCCTCATTTGTATGGATTGTTGTTTCCTCCGTGTTTTGCTCATTGACTTTTTGAAGCATCTATTTAAATATTAAAAAATTACACTTTATTAATCTTAAAAAATGAATAAAATTATAAATTACTAGAATGTATAAAAACTATACCATAATGTGTAAATACATAATAAATAAAACCATTAAAATAAAATTAGTAAACAGGAGATAGTAAAAACACTTCTATTTAAACCAACTTCTGATTGAGTTGGCATCTTTGGCATAGCTTGAAGCTTCTTTCTTTTTTTAATCTTCATTAAACAATCGCTAACGTCTAGTTTACGATTTGAAGGAGTTCTTAAAACCGAAGCTTTGCCTTCGATTATTTTTTCTGGAGTGGAACTCACCTCAACTTGTTTTATGGAATCATCTTTAGTCAAATTTTTATTTAAGGGTTTTTTATTATTTTCTAAGCTTGGTTGAAGTTTTTCTTCATTAATGGAAACTTTATTGGATGTTATTTTAGTTCCAACAACGTTTTGATGAACTTTTTTTTCAGCAGTATTTAAGTTATCATCTTTTGATTGTGTTTGATCAGCATCCTTAAACAAATTTCTCCTTTTTCTAGGAGTTTTTGGAGATAAATCATCACATCTCCGTTTCTTAGTTGTTTGCTTGGGTTTTGCTTGTAATAGATCTATTATTCATAACAAAAAATTATTATAAAATACAATCGGGTAATGTTTTAAACACATATTTAAAAATGGAAGTAAGATAAATAGAACAATTTCAAGGACTTATATCAACTTAAAACATTTATTATCAAAAATATTTAGTTAATTATTAATATAAAGTGTACTGAATATCTTAATTTTACCATTGTCTAAAGAGTACCTAAATAAATTTATTAAAATATTTTAAAAAAACTATATCTGACAATTAACTTTTCTGATTTCTAAGTACAAAACAGGCATAAAGTTTTTATACTGTTTCTTTTTAACTATTTTTAAAGAAGTAGTTGAAAATTTATCTACTCAGTAAAAAACACATAAAAAGTTAGTTAAGTTAGTTTATCAAAGTTGATAAAAATATTTAGAACAGATAAAAAAATTAATTTGTGTTTCTAGTATTTAATCTTTTTATTATTAAATTAGTAAGCTAAAGAAATATCTTACCTCTTATATCACACCCCTTTCTTACCCTAGAAGATGAACTAGCTGGAACAGTTTCAATTACAACTTTTGGTGTTATAGTTTTTTCAACGGTAGTACTGATTTTATTTAACAAAGGCTTTTCATTTATGAGATCATGTTGGCTCTTCTTTTTTAGTCCAAAATGTCTTTTAACTTAATGTCAATGACAACTTAAAACATCAAATCAAAATAAAATGCACCTGGAATACATATAACATTAAGTAAAATACATAGTCTAAATTTAAGCTTCATAACTCTGATAAATATAATTTTAAGACTGCATATTATCGTCTGTAACCTTCAATACATTTTAGGAATAAAAACTCTTTTAACAGGTTTGCTAATAAATAAGTTTAAAACTGCTTTATTTTTTTGCGAGATTTTGTTCAACAAGCAGAGATTTATATAAAACTATTTTAACTATTGTGTGATGGAAAAAGTTAGTGCCATAATTTTGAGTATTACTAATCAATAAACAAAATTAAAGTAGTTTTAAAATTTAAACATGAAATAAACAAAAATCAATGTATGAATATTTATTTTATATTTTAAAATCAAATACTTTTACTACAGATATTAAGTAGTAGTACAAAATCAAATTTAAGGTTTGATGAAAATAATTCAACTTTTATTTGAATTCATACATGTTACTGAAATAGTGTTCAAACAGTTTGTAGGATTTTAGGATACAATTAATGATTTTTGGAAAACTTATACTTTTTATAATGTTCAGATTAAACCTTTATACAAGGCAATTAAAAGTTTTAAAGGAAATAAAAAACTTTGTTTATTTAAACTGACTCTTGTTAAGACTATGACTCTTAAATATTGTGCTCAATAGATTTTAAAATATTTTTTTTATGCAATCAAAATACAACTTTTTTTACCTAATAAAACTTATTTTTTATATTAAGCAACTTCCGACAGTTTTTAAACTCCATAAGTAGCATTAAAAGCCTTAATTTTTTTCAAAATGCAAACCTAAAATAGAAAAAATATTAGACAACACATAAACTTAAAACTTTGTATAACAGTTTTAGTCATGTGTTTTAAAATGTTTAATTAAAGAAAAAACAAATCTAAAGGTATTACATTTGCAATCTTGAGTTTAAATTATTTATATACATCAATTTTAAAGTTATACTGTTTAAAAATAAAGTTGCTGTGCAAAAAAAAATTACAACTAACTATTAGTAAAGGTTAACTACACATTTATTTCAAATACAAAAGAAAAAATTTAAATAAACAACTGTCACCAATATAATTAAAAAATATATTACAAAATTTGAGCTCTCCAACTCATAGCCAAAAAAGCAGTCAAATTTCAATTATTTTTTAGTTTCAAAGAAAGATTGCAATAAAATAAATACTGTGCATATGTTTGTATTCTACGATCAGGATTTCCCAAAGTGATCTATATGAATACCTTATGGGCCATTACAGAATTTTAGGGGGCCATAAGCAGTAAAAAGGCCACAGGGGTCATAAATTGAAACTTACACTAGATATTCTGGAGTTGTAGATGAGTCGCTGTGCCAAAGTGACGCACCGTGTCATTTTATCGCCGTGCCAAAGTGACGCACCGTGTCATTTTGTCGCTGTGTCATTCTGACACCCACCCAAATAGTTGTGGTGCTAAAAAGTATAAAATTTTTAAGTTTATTAAACTTAATTACGACAGCAGAGACACTATTTTATAAAGACCTTTAGAAAAAAATAAAAAGCAATTAAGATAATTTTGTATGAATACTAATAAACTACATACAAAGTATGTCTAAAATAGCATTTTTGAGCAAATTTTTTTTAATAAAAAACAGAAGATGTGTGTACTTGTATATGTATAAAGATTTTTTTGTTTCTTATTTTTAATTACCAAAAATCTATTTTTAATTTATTTCTGTTATGTTTGTGTACAATTGGAAAGGGTATGAATTATTATAAAAAAAAGATGACTCAGCAAGTATACAAACCAGACTGATCTTTAAGTACACTTTCCGAAACAGAATAAGTTATTAACAAAAAAGATTGAATAAGTATTGTATGAAAACCTAAATTAGATTTTAAAAATTTTATTGGTTGCTAAAAATACGCTATTTTCGACATATTTTGTATAAATTCTATGATTTGGATTTTTATAAAAGTATATATAAATTTTAACACAAAACACTTACTTTTATAAAAGAAGAATATTTGAAAAAAGCTTAAATTCAAAAAGAAATTAAATTAAACTTTTTTAAGTGGGACTTCAGAAATTAATGATTTTGTTTACTCTTTATGTACATACAACAAGGTATATAATATGTAAAAAAAGACATAAATTATTAAAAATTAAAAGTCATTTTCAGATTTGTGTTTTTATATCAGGTTAATATTATCAAAAAACTTTCGTACAAAAATGACTTTATCTCAAAATGTAATTAGAATTTTGCTAGCTTAGTTATTTATGTAAAAAACGAGGTTTAAGTATAAGTGATTTACACTAGTGATCTCCCGATCGACAAAATTAGGATCCTGCCGAAACCGGATAAAAATATTAAAGCAAAAATGCCAATTCTCGCCGAATCCTATTCTGGATCCCACTTTAAATCACTAGAAAATTAATACTATAAGTAAACTATCATCACTAATTTTTATTTAAGTTAGTTATATTATAAGTTAAATAGTTTTGTATTCTGTGATTTGCACAGTTATTTATTTAAACAATGCCTAATGCTTAAAACAGTGAATGTTCTAACAAACCTAAGAGAAAAACTTGATTTGTTTTCCTTTGGATCCTAATAAAAAAGCTATTTATAAATGTAATTTACTTAAAAATCTAAGCCTACCTAAAAAAACCTATGTCGAATAAATGTTGCCTATTATATACAAAACTCTTTAAATCGGGTCCACCGACTAAACAAATTATCTTAGCTTATTTTAAACACTATTATACGGTAAGTAAATCTTTTTAGTAAGTTAATTATTAATGTTTAAAAACTGGTTAGAAAACCTATTAATAAAATGGTAGAATGTATTAGTTTTAGAACTTTTTCAGTAACATATTAATATAAAAATCTAATGTTTAAGTAAAACGCCTTCGTTTAAGATAAAGCTAGACTTAAATCATTACTCCTAGAACCAATAAGTAAAGTTATTTAAAATACGATCTATTTAGTTTTTAAACTTAAAATAAGAGCTTAAATTGAAAATGTTTTAACACAAATAAAATATACTATCCGGATATAATTTATAAATAATTTCAAAATTAAATCGTTTAAGTTTTTTAGTTATGTGTTTTTATTGTAAAAATCAAAAACAAGTGTTGGTATAGTACTATAAAAGTGTAAACAAAATAGATATATATTATAAAATATTGTACACAAAAACTTTATATCAAAAAAGTAACTAGTTATGTTACAAAACATATAATACTTCTTTATATATTTCAAACGATAACATTCTTTTAAGAAAAAAAAGTTTCTACTAAAAAATTTTGTTTAAAGAATGTTGAAAACTATAAAAATAAACAGTTTAATAGAGATTAGAAAATATTGTATGATCAACCTTTTTTTATCTTTACATTATTGTAGATAAATCATTTACTTTAACATTGTTTTTGTTAATAAGTATTTATTTTTAGACTTATATAGTATATATTTTAATAAATGGCTATAAAAAAATACTTAATTAATCACTTCATAAACATAAAGTACTCAAACTTTTAACAAAGTTTCCTGTTGTACTATTTATATAAAAAACAAAAAAATAAATCTTATAATCATAAAATGTTTTAAGCTTAAAACAACGTTTCATCATCAGAATTTTTTAATCTTCAAAACAATAAAAAATCATGTTAAGGTAATTTGTTCAAACCTAGTAAAACAATTTAAAATAAATAAAAATAAAATCTGTTACAGTATGTAATTTTTTTTTTAAGAAACCTGTCGCTAGACAACCAGTTACTTTTATTCAAACAACATATTAATATTGAACAATAATATTTGAGGAAATGATAAAACAATCCCGTTTAGGTGCTTTTGAGTTATTAGAGTTTTATAATTAAGAAAATAAGACAAAAATCGTTAAATCTTGTAACTTTTGTCCTGTCATGAAACCAAGTTTTTATTTAGGTGTTTAAAATGTAAAGTCTTTAGAAAAATAAAAAGTGCATTTTTATACTTATAATTTTATTTTTCTTAACATTTAAACTAAAAAAAAAATTCCTAAGATACAATTTTCAGGAAAATTTGCGTAGAAATATCTTATTTGTTAAAATAATTAATAAACTTCTTCCCGTTTTTATTTTTTAAACTTACTTCAACAATAAAAAACTATTATTGTTTTCAAAAGTAACTTTACCATTAAAATTAAGTTTTTATAACTAGTTGTTTTTTTTGTTTTTTTTTAAATTAGTTCTTTGCTAGGATAAGCTAAAAGAACTTTCTTGATCACCTAAGCGTGTTTCTAAGAACTTTCAGTTTTTACTCATATCAAAGCTGTAGCTATAGCTAATGTATTTAAGTCAATAGATGTTAATTTAGTGTAGTAATTATATTTATTAATTAATCAATAATAAAACTGAGCAGCTGTACAGATATAAATATAGTAGTGTTAATAAGACTGTTTAGCTAGCCTAAAAATTACTTTTTGTTGCTTTTTACTCAGAACTTTTAAAAAAAAACTTAATTTAAATTTATTTTATATGCCTAATAATTTTGAAAATAAATTTGTACTATATATCAAACTTATGCCTTCTAAAAATCTTAATGAGGAACTATTTTTACAATCACATTAGTCTATAACAACTTACAAAAAGAGCTTTTATACTTACTTTAATCCAAATAAGTATGATACGTTGATTAACAAAAGATATTAGTGACTAACTCTATGATCTGTTTCAATAAATTAATCAAGGAAACAAATCTTTTTGTGTAGTCTTATGTATTTTAAGTCTTATAATATGAATCATAAGTAACTCAAAAAATAAACAAAATATAATTAATATATAAAGGTGGTGTAAAGACTTAGATTAGGGTAGGGTTTGCACTTTTATGACTGAAATTTGATTATTAATTGATTTTTAAAGTCAAATAACATTATGCTAACTGCCTCTAGCATTAACTCTAACTACCTCTAGCAAAATGTTTTTTCGTATATTTAAATTATCTCAGCTAATCTAAATTAACTCATGAGTACCCACAGGCTCAGTTAACTTGACTTCCTGAATAATGGTATGAAGAATATACTATAAACTATTTTTTACAGGATATTGTAGTAAATAAAATCAACAATGTCTCAATTTATAGCTCCTTACGGAAGAGGTTATTACGGTGGTTATGAACAAAACAGGCATGAATCACGTGGAAGAAACAACCATTCTAAACTTTCTCAGAATGAAAAATGGTAAGTAGTGGTTTTAAATAATACAAAAATAAAACTATTCAAATGAAATACTATAAAACTAATGCGAAACAAGCAAAACAAGTTTAAACTTTTGATGAATGAATTTAAAAAAAAGTGTATGACACAGTTTGTTGTATTTTTATATATGAAAAAAAATATTTTTTGTGTAAAAGTTGAAAACTGTTACTTTTTTTATATACTCAAACTTTTAGGCAGCCAGTTACGAAGCTTGGAATGCTTGTAAAGGATAAAAAAATACGATTTTTGGAAGAAATATACCTCCTTTCAAAGCCTATTACAGAACCTGAAATTATTGATCACTTTTTGGCTGCAAAGCTCAAGGAGGAAGTTTTAAAGATAACGCCCTTTCAAAAGCAAACCAGTGAAGGTTAACGCACTAGGTTTAAGGTGATCAAGATGTTTTTTGATTTAAATGTTTTTACTAGCTTTTTTACTAGATCATCACATGAGTATTTTAACTGTCGATAAACTTATTTCAATAAAATGTCTCTAATGCATCACAACTAACATCTTTAAAGGCGCACCTTCTAGTAAACTAAGTAGAAAAGTAAAGAGCATTCGGTTATATAGGCGTTTATTGCTGTTGGTGATGATGAAAAGTACATTGGAAAAGTACATTGGGTGTTGAAGCTTCAAAAGAAGTGTCCAAAGCGATCCGCGGTGCAGTCTCGGTTGCTAAGCTGCTAATGGTTCCCGTCAGACAAGGTTATTGGGGCGATAAGAACCAACCTCCTCATACTGTTCCTTTTGAGGTAAGTTGAAAAATATCAAAATATTTTGACCTGTAGTTGCGCTAAGATTCTTAAAGTTCTATGTTATCCGTAAAGATAGATAATCACAAAAATTGAATCCTAATAATATATCGATCAAATATAATAAAACCTTCAAATAGAATTGTACTATTTTATGTATAAGGTGTCGTATATTTCGTGTTGATTCCATTTTTATTCAATAATAAAAAAATATAAAAGTTGTTGTTCCAAAAATTTAACTTGGGTTGCATTATTTTTGAAATATATAAAGTAGCAAATGTTATCTTTGCAGTATCTTCTAGCGTTAACTCAAATACGTTTCCCTCATGGCAATCAAAACATTTTTTTCTTGTATGAATAGTTAGTTTTAGCATCTAAGTATATTTATGATTTACAATTAATAAAAGTATTTCAAGGTACAGAGTTTTTAAACTGTTCGTTTAAAATAAATTGAATGCTTAACTCTACCATTACACTAACTGAATGTCTATAGTAGATAAATTAAAACGATGACTTTTTAAATACAAAATCTAACAGGTAAGCGGAAAATGTGGAGCAGTTGAGGTGCGTATTTTTCCGGCCACTTGTGGCACAGGTATTGTATCGGGACCGGTTGCTAAGAAAATACTTACACTAGGTGGCATTAAAGACTGTTTCATCACAGTGTGCGGTGAAACAAACAATCAGGGTCATTTAACTATATATTTTTATATTAATTGATAGTTAGAGTACGAAAATGTATATTAACTAGTATTAATTTACTAGTACAGTAACTTCTCGCTTATTTACGCACATTGTGTCCACTGAAAAAGTGCGTAAATATACGAGAGATCGTAAAGATACGAGAGGTACCCAATATACTTCCTATAATGGCTATTTTTTAATATTGCTTCTAGTTAAAAGCAGACTGGGGACTTTCCCACTTTTAACAATTTGTTTACTTTATTTTTAAATATGAAAACACAAGATAAAATAATACTTGTAGATTAATTTTACTAGTGATAATATTAAGTAGATTTTATCTTTATCTTAACTTATATGTTACTTATTCGATACTTAACATTTATGTTCTATTCTACTTAGCAAATTTAATTTATAATTAAGCATTTGTTTACAAATAAGAAATTGTGTGATGTCTATATACAACGGTGTATTATTTATTTGTGTTTTAAACTCTCATTATTTCATTATATTTTCATTATTTGACACAGTCATATTTCTTTAGTAATTTTAATTTAGTCTCTTATTGTTAACGAAATTTCTGATTAACTGAGGTATAACTAAATGTTTATCAATTAATCAAGGGACATAAGTTTACAAAGTCTAAAGATATAGAGAAGTGAGTTAGCATTTAAAAAAATATTTTAATATATAAATATACAATAAACCTAATTAGTATTTTTTAATTTTTTAGAATTCTTAAATGCGTAACTAAACGAGAGTGCGTAAGGTCACGAGTGCGTAAAGATGCGAGAGGTTACTGTTAAACAGTTTTCCAAAAACCTGTATATAAATCAAATGCTAGTTTAAAGTATAACAATAAAAACATTAAAGACGTTACGAATGAAATGTTAAAGTTCTAAACAAAATAAATTTAACCTTATAGCTAAAGCAATTTTGAATGCGTTGAACGAAACCTACAGCATGTTGAAGACTCAGCTGCCAGAAGTACAAATTTGTTGAAAGTAAAACGATTAAGTTAGATTTGTAAAAGCATCTTCTTGATAATGTATATAAGTTAAATATTTTACTCTTGTCTCTTTTCAACTTTGGATTTAAGTTAATTATTTAACATTTGCTTTAGTTTTTATACCTAAATTTCTTTTGTGCACTGTAAGTCTGTTAATAAAAGAATTAGTTTCTAATTATCTGACTTTTTACTAATGTAATAATACCATGAATTCTTTTAACGGTTAAACATATCTTATACAACTTAAATTGTGGGTTTAAAGAAATACTTAGTTTATCTTTATCTATTAGTTAATTTCACTTAAAACCATAAATACAATACTAAAATGAAGTATAAGTTTGTTACAAAACCCTTTGGATAGCTAAGTACAGTAATAATTTCCTTAAGTTTAAAGTATAGTCTTAGATTATTTAAAAAAATTTTTAAACATTTTTATACATAAATCTCTTTAAATAAATAGTACACGTTTAAAAGTAGATATCTACTTGGAAGTAATGTAAAAAAATAAAGCAGCCATTTAACTTAAGCGCTTTTTACAAACGAAAACAGAAAAGTAGTAATATAAAATTTATATTATCAGTAAGGTATTTTATAACAAACAACCAATTACAACGAGTACAGCAGAAAATCGATGTTTTGTTTCATTGTAAAAAAAAGTGTAAAAAAATCCCACTGCAAAATAGTTTCAAAAATTTAAGTTATTAAATAAGGATCAAAGATCTAAGCCAGAAAAATTTTGTAAAACTAATTCAAAAGATCTTAATTAAATAAAAAAATTGATATTTTTAGTCTAGATATTACGTAAATAAATGCTTTTTTAAAGCCTCCTGATTTTTGTGTAAGTATATATAGTAAAAAATTAACTAAAACGATGTTTACTTTTAATGAAAAATAAATTTAGTTTTGTACTGCATATTTATTGAAACTAACTTCGTTTTTAATTTTGTTAGTAAATTGATTAAAAAGCATACTGCTAGTCTAGATTTAATAATTATATTGTAGTATACACATTACTAGTAATTTAGTTTGATTAGTATCGCTTGCAACACATTCCTTTCAGTTGTCTTAAGTAACGCAAGCTAGTCAAACGGTGAACTTAAATACTAAATCAATTAGGGAGCATTTTAAAATTGTTAGTACCATTTTAGTTTTTTATCTCTTATACTTCATAGTAAAATTTAAAAATTTATAAAACTCAAGCCAGTCCAGAAAGACTCAAACTATATTTTTATTTTTAAGTAAAATTCTTGCGGACGTAGACTAATTATAAAAGTTCATTTTTAGAAAATAAATTATCTTGCATTTTCAAGTTATAAAATAAATTTAATTTTTTTTTGTAAAATTTAGGTTTTGTTTTTTACATCAACTACTCATTTATATTATTGACCTAATTTCAAACATGTTTATCATGAGATCCTCACATGATTCACCTATAGTAAATAAATTTTTAAAAGCTAAATTATACGTAGTGACTGTACTTGCAAAAGCGGATAATTTTTTCGTAATTTTTTTACGTAAAATGGCTCAGCAAAGTAGCTACCTTAAAATATTTTACTTATTTTTTCTCAATAAAATTATTTTTTAAAGAACACAGTCAAATTTTTTTTCGAAAAATAAAGAACACTCAAATAGTTGATACATTTTTTTAATGACACAGAAGTATTGGCTAAACTTTATTTGTATCTATTAAAAAAGAAAAAGTTATGTATTTAATGTTTCAGTAACTAGTTAACACATCATAGTTAACATATTTTACTTAATCATAGTATCAATACTTTTTGAAGACGACTGGAAGCTGATAAATTTGTGCACTTTTTGTGTTTTTGAAAGGAAAATCTTTTTAACTATAAAAATATACTCAAGTATGCAAATTGTTTTAAGATCTTGAAAATTTATTTCACGACTTAAGAAAAATTAAATACAAACTAAATTTGTTCAGCGATCGTTTTTCAATTTAGAATAAAAAGTTAACAGATGATGTCAAATTAAACTAATTAAGCTGCAAAACCTGAATTCATCTTCACAGTTAGTCCCTTTAGATAAATGGGTTTATTTAATTATTTAAATCATATTACTTGTATATTTCTGTATTTGTGAATTTTAAGACCTTGATAAAAGTTTAAATTTTAAGTTTTTCAAACTATTTAGATAATTTTAGTTATTTATATTTAAGATTGTTTAAGTATAAAAAAAAGAATAATGCGAACAAGTGTGTTTTTAGATTTAAATGTACTTTTTAGGACAGTTAGGATTTTAATTGTTTTATCTGTTCTGATAATACTTAGATGTAAGTAAAACAAGCTAGTTAAGTGTTTTTAAAACTTCATACACTATAAGTGTTAAACAGATATTTTACAAAAACTTGTTTTGACTTAATCTTAAAACACGTATTATAAATTTTTATGTTTTTTATTATACTTTGCAGCTATACAAAATTAAATAAACATCTTTTTTCTAAAAAATATTGATTTTTAGATTTTTTTTTTAATAATTTTTTCTTAATTGGGGATAAACTGTGTGATAGCTTAGCAATATATATAGGCTTTCATAGTCGGCAAAAACAGTCATGAGTAAAAGAAAGCTTGCAATCTAAATAGATAATAGAAATTCATGATATAATTATTACATTAATATAAAAGTAGTTATTTTATTATCATAGTTTTGATTTCGAAACAGCATAAACAAGTTTTATTTGCGTTTTTCTTTCTTTATTGTATTTAAATTTAAATGAGAGAAGACTTCGTGTGTAACTCTAATAATTACTTTCGAAATGTTTGCAGACAGATTAAAAAAAATTAAGATTTTTGAGCAGATATCAGAAGTCTTTTATAACAACGTGCAAGATTTACTGAAAAAACTTCTTTGCGGGCCAGATTAAAAGGCAAAAGTCTTTCGCAGAATATATAATTAAATATAAACTTTGAAACATAATTAATAAGTGCAAATTAAAGTAATGTTAAATTAGGCTGCACTTTCTAAAAGCTGGCAAAAAAAAAGAGTGTATATGTTTTTTTTTCGTAAAAAGCTTCCTTTTTTTATTTTTTTTTAGCTAAAAAACACGTCAGAGATTTTTACTAAACACACTTTATAAGCTGACTTTTTTTTTACTCTTTTACGACATTATGCCTAAAAACACGGTAATAGCATGTACAAGTGTTTTTATTAGCTATCATCTATATATTTATTAGATATTGAATATAAATAAAATCGACAAGTTTTAAGCAGCAGTTTAAATTGCGTACAAAGTAAAACAACTTCAAATTGAATATTATAAAAGATCTTAACAGACATTAGCAATTGTAGATGCTTAAAATAGCACAGTTAGCTTTGAATTTGTTTTGAAATGTCAATGAAAATCTTTCTTAAAACTATTAGTCGAATTTTTAATATCAACGTTTTGATAGCAGACCATATGGAATCATTAACTCACTATACATTACTCAAATCCATGCTATTGTATTAATGAAGATAAGCTAGCCAATTAAATACTTAGTATATAAATGCAACCTGTTAAATATATTCTGATTTTTATGTTTTTAATTTTTGTCTCAAAGAACCATATTAATCAAAATATTTCAGTTCAATGACAGCAAATTAATTAAGTTTAAGCAATTGAGTAAAATTATGAAAAACAAGCTTTTGAAACATAAATTCTAGTAACATTTTAAAGTAAAAACTAGCTTAGTTAGCTACACAATTGACTGAACATGTACATTGCATTTTTGAGAAAAAAGTGAACCAATTGTTGATTTGAATTAAAACTTTTATAAGTGCTATATTTACCTCATTAGTATAGTAACGTAATGTTGAATAGGTTAATTAATATCACAAAAATAGTTCTGAAATACAATCCTATCAAACAACTTGATTTTGACTAAAAAAACCAAAGTAATGTTACTAACCTTTTACAGTCTATTATTTGTAAAAGCAATGGATCACGTGGTTCTTGTGGAGAATATAATGAGCAATGCCAGCCCAAACACCATCAAAAACAAGTTCAGCAGTTTCGGTGAGATTTCCAGTGTTGGCCTGCACTACAACAAGCTTTCGCTCAAGGTGAGCAACGGATACGCCTTCGTCAGGTACCAGCAGGCTGCCAGCGCTCAAAAAGCAGTGAAAAATAGCGGTTACGTGAAAGTTGGGGAGTTTAGAGTTGACGTTTGCATGCTTGCCGCTGCAGCCAATCAGCATCCGTTTTTTGAAGCAATGTCGTTGGCTTGTAGTGAAGATCCTGATTTTTCTAGCATCATAGCTGAAAGAACTAATGTGAGTTCTAAGGTTGCCGACTCTGTGATTCAGTTGCTACAAAATCACAAGTATCAGAACACTTTTCTTGGATCATTTTCCAAGTCCTTGGTAATTAAAGACATTGATCCAGCTCAGTTTAGTGTTGTGAAATTACACCAAAAGGTCCATTATTTAGCCAAAGTTGTAGATTTTAACATCTTCTGGGACTACAGCAGTAACACTGGTTTTGGTTTAATTGAATTAAAATCTTTTTTGCAAGCGAATAAGGTTTCTAGATATTTGGACAACCTTAAAATATGCGGCACCAACATCCGAGTCATGAGCCCGCAGACGTTGTTTGATTCAGTGGATTTCACTGACGGAATGTACATGAAAAATCCGCTATCTTTTTCGTGTTCTGGAAGTTCAAGTTTTTTCTCACCAGGAAGTCCACTTGATCCTTGTAGCTTGAGACCGTGCTTGATCAATGAAAGTTCTGTTGAGCTTGCACGCTCAGACTCCGAAGAAAATATCAAGGTTTCATACGGAGATGATGTAAGTGAGCTTGGAAAAACGGAACATGCAACGATTACAACCAATCAAAGTGATGTTGAAAATGTTAAACCGACTCCAGGTGACCTTCGCGAAAATGAATTAGGTGAACAACAGTTTCAAGATAACGATTCAGAATTATTAAGGTCATTTGCACAAGTTTCGGTTAGTGAACCAGTTTCATCACCTGACCGAGCAGATAATCCCAAACTTGTATCATCGGCTGTTGAATTAGCTGGTTTCATGCCAGTTGGATCTTATGATCCACAATGTGATTCCAAACCAGTTTCATCGCCTGTTCAATTAGCTGATTCCATGCCAGTTGGATCTTCTGATCAACAATATGTTCCCAAACCTGATTCATCGTCTGTTCAACTAACTGATTCCAAACCAGTTGAATCATCTGATAAACCAGATAGTAACAAACTTGTTGGATCGTTTGATCAAGCCGATGATTCAAAACTAGTTGAATCGCCTGATCAATCAGTTGTAACCAAACCGGATTCATCGCCTGTTCAATTAGCTAAATCCATGCTAATTGGATCAACTGATCAACAAAATGATCTCCAGCTTGTTGGATCATCTGATCAACAATATGATCCCAAGCCTGTTGGATCATCTGATCAACAGTGTAATCCGAAATTTGATTCATTGCCTGTTCAACTAGCTGATTCTAAGCCTTATGGATCGTCTAATAAAAACGTTGATTCCAAACCAGTTGAATTGTTGGATCAACCAGATAGTTCCAAAATTGTTGGATTGTTTGATCAAGCCGATGATTCTAAACCTGATTCATCGCCTGTTCAATTAGCTGATTCCAAGCCTGTTGGATCGTCTGATCAACCAGATGAAGCCAAATCATATAGGTCGCCTGTACCTGTGATACAAAGTTTTGTAAGCAAAGATAATTTAACCAATCAGCAGCAGGCTAGTAAAACTGTAAAGCTTGTACCTTCCCCAACAACAAGCATCAAAGCCCTTTCCCACCTTGATTTTGATGTGAAAGGAGATAGGATTAGAACTTCGTCTGTAAATAGTGACGTAATGAAGGAAAATACCAAGCATACTAGCGTCAATGTCAAGATTTCGTCTAACCGCAAACTCGACATGACAGTTCAGACGCTCGAATTAGACGACAAAGTTGTTGTAAAGGTTACTCTCTAAGTTCGTCGTGCGATCAACATTTTTTCTGTATCTATTATTTTATGTTTAGTCTAAATTGTATTTTGTGTTTGAATTTTTGTTCGTTTTGCTGCTTTTGTTGAATAAATAAACCTTAGTTGAAAACTTACAGACTATTTATTGCATACTTATTTACTTTAATACTTAAACTTCAGTTCGTTGATAGTTGCTTAAAAATAAAATGAATTCCTTTATTTGAATTCTTGCAAAGCTTAACTTTCATTGAATAACTCTTGTAAAGAATTACTCAGATAGCATTTATTCTTGTTTACTATTAGTAGTATGAAAAAACTAACAGTCAAATTACAGAGTTTTTATGTATCCAATACCATACAAATCTCGTACTATTTAATTCCTTAAATAAATTAAATTAACATACAGCGTTTACAATTATAGAGAACAATTAAAAATCTTAAATGAAAACTCTGTTATGCATTTTGATTGAATAAGACTGAACTTGATCTCAATTTGTTACTTTTCGTCTACTTTTAAGTAAAAAATATAGCTCCTACACTAATGTCTAACTTTCAGTATTCCCTATTTAGCTTCTTTTTTTTATGGCAATAAACAAGTTAAGTATTAGACATTTCTACTAATAACACAAACATTTTAAGATTTATTTCTACTAACTGTTCAATACGATAACTTGCTGATTGTCTGTTTTTTCAATGTGACCATAGAGTTTTTGTATTGTATATCCTTTTATAAGTTGATTTAAAGTTGTATCTTTTTTTTAGTTCTTATGTTACTAAACAAGTTTTTCAGGTACATTTTTGTACACAAAATTCAGTTAGCTTTCGTTTAGTTTTTTTTTTTTATTTTGTTTAACTGATAGTTTTATTACTAAAGATTTTAATTATAAAAATTTAATAGTATTTGGTGTATGACTCGATAATCGAAAGTTTCATTTGTAAACCAGGTCCTTTAACCAAACTTTTCGAGCGCTTTTTTAATCGTTCAATAAAAACATTGACTAAATTAAGTTCATTCTATGCAATATTAGAAAAATTTAAAAACAGCCTTTTTGGCCTATAAAGTAATTTCTTATCTATTTTTAATATAATTTAAACACGGTTTAACTAGCGTGTAAAAATTCAAAAACTAAAAGTTAAAAGGAGTCAAAGGTCTGTTCTATAATGTTAACTTTTTATATTATAAACTGATCAAAGCTTAAAAGCTTTTAAGCCATTGTCTGACTTTAGACTAAATAATTGAGTTTTACTAAATAAAAATGATGTAGTACAACTATCTATGGTTTCATTATGTAGTTCAAGTTAAAAATAGAGTATTTATACAAGGAGTCGGTAAACTGCGGCGCAAAACACAGTTCTGCGATCAGCAATGTACTTCTTTCTTGCTATAACATGCATTTTAAAATAATTTTGTAATAAGTTAAGGTTTAAAATTTTAATAATGTTCATAAGTTGTATTTTAAAGAAACTAATTTTATCACATAAAAGTGAATTTTAAAAAATGTAGCATTAAGTTTTAGAAAACAGTGTGTTAGATCATTACTAATGCACGAACATTGAACATTTCTATTTACTTCTGTCAATAAATTAGTATAATTTAAATGTTTTAAAGCTTACTATGCTTTATGAAACTAACTTATACTTGACTACATTTTATTACAAATTTTTTTTTTCAATATAGTTGTAGAAACCTGATTTTTAAATTATAAAACTCTAGTTTTATAACTAATCATTTACTGTCACGAAACTAAACGTTAGTCTGTTAAACTAAATAAACAGTAAAATACTTTTTTTAAACATATGACATTGATTGCAAAGCTGTATTTGGCCTTTAAACTTTTTAAAAGAATATACATATGTTTTAAGCTTTATCAACCTCAAAAACCCACTTAGCTGTTTGGTTTGTCGGTATACGAGCGTATGATTGCATCTTCTATACCACTTTGAAAAATTTGAAAGACGTTTTCAAGTAAGAAAATTTTAATAATTTTCAATAAAACGTATCTACTAAAATCATATTTTCATTGAACAACAGTTTTTTGCAACTTATTTAGTTGACGACTATACTGTATTTTAGTTTATTTAAAACGTTATTAAGCCAATGGTGTATTCCAGTATGGTAAGAAACTAGAGAGAAAAAATTCTAGAAGAAAAACCATTAACTGAAGCAAAAAAGCTGTTCTAACTTTCGAAATTTACTCAAGAATCTATTTTGATAAAAAAGAATTATATGTCTGTAATTTTTCTCTTTTAATGTTTTTTGACGTGCATGAAAGAATTTAAGAGTAAAATAAAACAGTTAGTTATTATCTTCTTTATTTTATAGATTCTAAATGTGTTAGTATTTAACTGTCACCGTAAGTATAGCTAGGATAACTACTTCAGTTAAAATCGTAATTTAATACCAAATATCTAATGATTTACTGAATCAAAAAACTGCCAATTTAGATTAACAAAATTCTTTGCAAGTCGATTTACGAATTGAATTTTTCAATATAAGTTAAAATACATTGTTTTTTTGTTTTTAATTATCATATGTTTAGATAAAATTATTTAAAATTTACTGCATTTTATTAACAGCTATTTAACACGACACTTATTTGTTATTGTAAAAAGCGTATAAATCCAAAAACAAATTTTCTTATATGCGAAATATAGAACTAAAATAAAACTAAACACCAAGTTTGTAACGAAATACGGTTTTATTGTCGCTTTATACATCTAATTTAATTTATAAAAAACACACACTCACTTAAAATTAAAAGGAGCTGCAAATTTTAATTAGCTTAGTCAGCAACAAACAACCTTTGAACCTTAACTACTTTTCAATGTCAAACAGGGTTTTACTAACTTAAATAAGAAAATATTTAACTACAATTTTAAGTTCTAGTCGTATACTCTAGGCTTTTTTAGTTAAACAAAATAACTTTTACTTAAGTTTATAGCTTTTTTCTAAATATACAATTACTTGTCAACTGTTTATAAACTATAAAAATTATAGTTCTTACTAAGGAAATTTATTCTTTTGTTAGTAATTTATAAACGTAACTGCATTAAAATTAGGTTTAATTAAGTGGGGAAACTGTTTAATTATTACTAAATACTTTAATTAGCTCTTAAATTTTTATACATACTAAGTCACCGAGTTTGTAGAAACATAACATTTTTTGCAACTAAGTTGACTTACGTTAAAACTTTATTAAAAACATTAAAATACAATAACTATATTAAAATATAAAATACGCTTATAACTTCGAGTTAAAACACTTAAAATTTTATATTTCATGAAATATTTATAACAAGATTAACAAAGCATAACAAGCTTAATTGCTGCAGAACACCATTTTTTACTAAACTTAAAACTTTATAAACTTAATTTTTGCAAAACACCATTTTCACTTAAAACTTTAAAAAATTGTCAAATTTCATTCACACCGACGCTACAAAAAGTTCATCAGAAAGTATTGCTAACACACAAGGAAGACATTCGGGTGAAAAACAAACGAGCGTGAAAACGTCACGACAAGCTCTTTATCTTGCCCTCGACGACCCGCTTCACCTGCTGAACCGACATGTCCAACTTCATTTTCTTCACGTACCTCGTGTCGCCGATGTCGATCACCTGCAGCCAGCCGTCGCAGTTGCCGACGAGCAGGTCGAGCAGCTGTTCGGTTTCGTGCATGGTCGAGTTGTGCGCGCTCGACAAGTGACGCAACATTTCCTCGTGCTTCAAGCAGTTTCTCTTCTTGCTTCTGTAGAACCTGTTTTGGTTGTTTGCTCAATTAGCAAGTTTGTTTTTATAGTATTTTGGAAAAGTGGCAATAAATAAAACTGTTTGGGTCAGTAAAAAAACATGGCATAGCTCTATAAATTATGCTTAGTTTTGAGTTGGACGAGCTTAAAAACATAATTTTTACTGCACTAGTTTTAAAGTTATATAATAAATTGAAAATTTAACACTTTCTTAGCTTAAAATACTGTAACAATAATAATTTGTTATGAGTTATTATTTAAAGCTCATAAAATTCTCTTAACTTTTAAGTATTTTATGAATATTTAAAATTACAAAAAAGTGAAATATTAAACAATAAGTTATGTAAGTATGTTCGTAGATCTAAATGTTTATTGTTTCTTAGTATGTAAACCACAAAAAAGTTAAAACATTTTTTTTGGTTTTAAGCAGTTACTCATAAAATTGTTTTATAATTTAAGTTAAGTTTTTTTAATATTTATTTTTGAAAATAGTGGTGTAAAAATATTACACTTTTCTTATAAAGAAAATCACTTTTGATTACAAAAAATTTTAAAAAACAACTTAAATATTAGCTGTAAAAGGTTACCTTTGAAAATAATAAATAGAACTTCAGAGCTTTTAAACTTTAAAAATAAGTAATTTAATTCACTGCTTTTAATAAAAAC
>NW_028139694.1:0-10000 GCF_965202585.1 Thalia democratica
AAAAGCCTTGGCAACCGTTGCTAATCACTCTGGCTTCAGTTCAGTACACGAATGAATCTTTCGCCTTTTACTAAAGATTTCCGTGGACAGGAGCAATTTCAATGAGTCTTAACAGACTTTTTTTCGGCTGTCGACAGTCTTCTGACATCGGCAGCTTGCATACTATTTATCATACAAAAACATGGCTCAAGAAGAATTATTTTCCGGTTTTTCTTAGCTTCCAATTATGTGACAAAGAAAATTTCATAAAGAATTTTCGTAGGTTTTTTCACAGAATATGTTATTTTCATTTTAGTTGATGTTTTTATTTCATGTTTTATTTTCTAATGTACTTATTGGGTGCTGAAAGAGCCATAAAAACCTCATAATCGAACAATTTACTAAAAAATTATTAATATTGAAAGATTTAAATTTCGAAATAACCTACCTACGGTTAATCTACACGCGTTTAGAAGCCGTAAAAAAATATTTTCGACTTTGTAATGGACCAAACAAAAAATATAGAAAAAATTATCGAAAAAAAAAATCTTTTAAAACTTACCTTACGTTAGTCCTTATGCGTTGCGAAGCTCAAAAAAAATATTTTCGACATTATAATAGAACAAACAAAGAAAATAGAAAAATTTTCCAAAAAAATAAAAAGTCGAAATTCGAAAAAAGAAGAAAAGTGGTCCTTTTCTAGGAGTTTTTTATTCCCAAAAAATGGGTTGATGTCCCCGTAACCCCTAAAAAAAGGGGGTCGAAATAACATTTTTTCATCATGCTTCAAATGGGCTGAAAAATTTTTTACGGGGTCTCTGGACCAAACAAAAACGATCTGTCGAGTCAGAATTCCGAAAATCGAAAATTCCCGAAATTTCTGTACTTAAAAGGCGGGGCGCCCACTATCGACAAAAGTGTGCCAAAACCCACAAACGTTGTGTTACGCGCGCTAAGATAAACACAAGCCTGATTGCTGAAAATGTATTCTATTTGAATAAGGTAAGTATCAACATCAAGGAAGCAATTCCTTTATTATAAACTCATACTCTGATATGCGCTAATATTGCTCGTGAATTGTTATTTAGTTTAAAAATATAATTTATATTACTTTTATTTTATTTTAATTCTATATAATAACTATTTTATATTTTTATTAAAAATTTTCTTGTTCAGTTTCTAAGCAACCACAGTTACGTTTATATGTTTAATTCTATTGTATTCTATATTTATCGATAATTTAATAAATGTTTTAAAAGACTATTCTGGTTTTCCACGCTCTCTTCAAAAATGTGAGTTCTTTTAATTCTTCCACTTAATTATTCATTTTAAAGTAAAACAACTAGTTATACATATTATTATATTATAATGTATGTGTATTAGATACTATTATTTTATAACATAAACATAGATGAGTTATTAAATTAAACGTCAAATATTTTATTACCTAAAATTAAGTTAATCGTAAAATCTGATGTAGTATGAGATATTCTTTAGAAACTAACTATAAATATTCTTGAAGTAAAACAAAACCATCTATAAATAGAACAATGAGAAATAGTAAAACAAACTAAACACAACATGTTTATTTTAACATTGTTTTTTATTTAGTTTAATCACTTAATAAACTTTACTTCTAATCATAGTATTTAATATAGAATATAGTTAACAATCTTTTAAACAAAGTCTTAAATAAAGTTACAGGGAGTAATTGTAATTAAAACACCAAAAAAAAAGGTTTTAATAAAAAAAATACTTACATCAAGTTAAAATTTTATAAGGATTAATTTTAAAATATCAAATTGATTGTAAATCAAGTGCAAATAGGTTTTTTAAACAAACCGAAGGGTTTATAAAGGCTTGTAAACGCTTTCAAACGCCTACGACCATACCACACTGAGCACACCCCATCTCGTCCGATCTGGGAAGTTAAGCAGTGTCGGGCGTGGTTAGTACTTAGATGGGTGACCGCTTGGGAATACCACGTGCCGTAGGCTTTTGCTTTTTGAATTCATCTTTTTTGTACTATTTTTCTTTCTGACCTATTTATACTTATTACTCGTTTATTTACATTTCTTTAACGCTTAAAAGAAAAGTAAATTCTAGTTATTAGCAAATAAAAACGTAAGCCAATCAGATAACGTTATTTGCTGTTTAAACCAATTAGAGCGCTAAAAAAGTGGTTTGACCAGTTTGAGATATCGAAAAAATAATGGCACCATCTTGTAGAGTACAATTTTCTGAGTTAAAATTAATACAATTAGTCTTTTATACTAAAACTTAAAAGTTTTTTTGTCCAAAAACAAATAAAAGCGTGGCTACTTGAAAAATCAAACGAAAATAAATTTTGCACTTTTGTATTGTGAGTCATAATAAGTTATTTACTGTTACCAACAGATACTAGCAAAAGCTTTTTAAAGTTTTGTATTAACTTAATGTATTTGTAATTACTTTTACTTAATAGAAACTATTGAATTACGTTTACTTAGTTTACTTTTGTATGTGTATTAAATATATAGCAATTTTGCTTGAACTTAAATAAAGATTATTAAACTATTAAAAGAAAACTATCAAAGTTTACTAACTCAAAAGCTAAATCTTAGTTATATTGTTATAAACATTTATGTTGTAATTTACTAATAACTAAATGAGTTTATTTCAAACAAAAAGAATTAAATAATGTTATGTTATGTCAAGCCTACTATATGAGGTATATAGGTATATAAGGTATACAAGCTTATGTTTGAAAGTTATAATAATTAAAATAAAAATAAATATTTAGTTGGTAAAATTTGTATTTAATATGCTTTGAAATTAGAGTTAGTATAGATGTTTTTTTTTAAATATAATAAATATAAGTATTTAGTTACTAATAATAAACTAAAATACCAATTTTGTAGTTATTACAAAAAAAAAAACTTATCTTACTTAAAGTTCACTGTAATTGAAACATTATACAAAAGCTTTATAATTATAAGCTTTGAATAATTCTATTTGAATAAATAATAGATTCATAACTATATTCATGTTTGCATATTTAAATTATAAAAAGTTAGTGTTTTGTGTATTGACTTTATGATTATTTTATTTTAGTAACTGTTAGTTTTATACTTTAATAAAAGAAATATGGTTAACAAGTAAGTTAAAAATGAAAGAAGCATAAAAAAACACACTAATTAACTGCTTATTCAATAGTTTGATTATTTAATTATTTTTCTGTTATATAGTTTAATCGTATTGTATAAAAAATACAGAGGTTTAAAGTAAGTTTGAATAAAAATAAAACAAAACATATAATATAAGCATTAGTTAAAATACATAGTTTTTTTTTCTAAAAAAATTTAATTCTTTAATAATAAGTAGTAATTTAAATAAAAAATAATACAAGTAAAGTTATACAATATATATACTATAGTTTGTCAAACTAGGCAAACACTACTAGGCAAAAAACAAACTAGGCAAAAAACCTACAAAGTAGGCCACCACTACAATCCTATGTTCCAACTGGAAATTCAATGAGATCGTTACTGTACTTGTGATGAACGTTGATAATCCCCAAGATTGTAAGTCGAAGGCCTTACCCAACCTAACCAGCGCACTGGTTTTCTTACAACTGAATTAATCAACATTTATTATTGAATATAATCATTATTGATAGATAGAGGAATGTTGACAATCAACAACAGATTGTAGGTCAAAGGCATTACTCGACCCAAGTACCCACAACCTAGATTGAACAACATTTATTAGATAGATTTGTTTAATGATAGATAGAGGAATATTGTCAATCCACAACAGATTGTAAGTCAAAGGCATTACTCGACCCAAGTACCCACAACCTAGATTGAACAACATTTGTTAGATAGATTAGTTAGATAGATAAATAGTACAGTATAATCTCAAAGAATTTGAAGCCCGAACATTGAACGATAGTGGTGTTTCGTGACGACTAGCGGGATTCGATCTTACAACCTTCTGCTTATGAGTCAGCTGATAAGACCACTGACCCACCGCGCCACGACAAAGATAAAGAAATATTTTGCTATATAAATAGGTTGATTTTTATAATTTTGTTATACAGTGTCAATTACAGTGAACTTCAAGTAAGATATACAACAGTATATATATTTCCGAGTCTGACTTTGAGTACTTTTTATATATTATTAACAAGATTTTTTAGGAGTAATATCTGTTTAGTTCTTTAATATATCTTTAAAATAATAATATTTTTTAAGGTGTTTAAAACTTTTAGAAGCTGTATGTAATGTCTTTTAGTTTAATAGTTCTTTTAAATTAGTAAAAAAAATAAACATGGTTGAGTTATCAAATTAAACAAAATAGAACGTCAAGTATTTAATTACTAAAATTAATTTAATTAAAAAAAAATCTCAGGTAATCTAAAATGTCAGGAATTATTTAAAAATAAATATAAATTTAAAACTTATTATATTGAAAAGATTGATGAATAATACTCTTGAATGTATGCAATGTTTGTATTTGTAATGCAATAACATAAATGGATAGATCAATGACAAATTGTAAACATATTGTATTATTTTATTTTACGATTTTATTTTATTTATTTAATAATTCAATAAACTTTACTTCTACTTTTCCTGGTCTTAGGTAATTTATAGATAACAATTATTTAAACAAACACTTTTGTACAGTTACAATACAGTTTTAGTACAGTTTGGGAGTAACTGTTGATTAAAAAAACAAAAAAAAAGTTAATTCAGGTTAAAATTTTATAAGGAATAATTTTAAAATATCAAATTGATTGTAAATCAAGTGCAAATAGGTTTTTTAAATAAACCGAAGGGTTTATAAAGGCTTGTAAACGCCTTCAAACGCCTACGACCATACCACACTGAGTACACCCCATCTCGTCCGATCTGGGAAGTTAAGCAGTGTCGGGCGTGGTTAGTACTTAGATGGGTGACCGCTTGGGAATACCACGTGCCGTAGGCCTTTGCTTTTTGAATTCATCTTTTTTGTACTATTTTTCTTTCTGACCTATTTATACTTATTACTCGTTTATTTACATTTCTTTAACGCTTAAAAGAAAAGAAAATTCTAGTTATTAGCAAACAAAAACCTTAGCCAATCAGATAACGTTATTTGCTGTTTGCTTATTTGCTGTTTAAACCAATTAGAGCGCTAAAAAAGTGGTTTGACCAGTTTGAGATATCGAAAAAATAATGGCACCATCTTGTAGAGTACAATTTTCTGAGTTAAAATTAATACAACTAGTCTTTTATACTAAAACTTTAAAGTCTTTTTGTCCAAAAACAAATAAAAGCGTGGCTACTTGAAAAATCAAACGAAAATAAATTTTGCACTTTTGTATTGTGAGTCATAATAAGTTATTTACTGTTACCAACAGATACTAGCAAAAGCTTTTTAAAGTTTTGTATTAACTTAATGTATTTGTACTTAGTTTAAATTAATAGAGTTTATTTGGTTTACTTTATTATGTGTATTGAATGTGCTAGTATCTAAAAATAAATACAACTAAAACAAAACAAACAAGGAGAGTACTTGAATAGAACCAACACAATTTACAGACCAGTTGTGTACTAAATTTAAAGAAATTCTGAATAGTGAATATGCAATTATTATTATAAGTTCAAAGTTCACTTTAATTTAAATTAATGTATTTTGTAAATTGGTTTTATTTAATACGATAGTAGTGAATTACTTTATTTAATTTACTTTAGTATGTGTTGTATAACTTTATTTAAACCAGAAGCAAAACGGGATTATACTTTCAATAAACTACACAATTTACAGACCAGTTGTGTACTAAATAAAAAGCTATTGTGAATGGTGAATATGCAATTATTATTATAAGTTTATAAGTTCACAGTTTACAAAAGCTTTAGAATTTAGTTACTATTTTGTTCATATTTGCATATCTAATTTATGAAAAGTTAGTGTTATGTGTATTGGCTTTTTAATTTCTTTATTTGTAGAACTGTTAGTTTTATATTCTAAAGAAACATTTTTAAATAAATATGTTTAACAAGTAACTTAAAAATGGAAGAAATATATTGTATATATTGAACTATTTATATTTATTCTAGCTATTTGCTTAGTGTATTTATTAATGTGATTATTTTATTTTGTTGTTTGTCTTATAGTTTAATCGTATTGTGTTGAAATATATATATAACAAATACAGAGGTTTAAAGTAAGTTTAAATGAAAATAAAATAAGACATATAGTTGAAATATAAGTTTAAAAAAATAGTTTTTTTTTTTTTTTTTTTCTTTGTTTGTTTGATTGTTTGTTTATTATATAATCGCGACGTGTCATTTTATTACTTTTAAGCATACTAAATATAATAATAGGTATAGTTATAGGAAAAATTCAATTAGTTTCTAATGTAATAAAAAAGTTTATTTCCACAAATAAATAAATACCTGAAAAATCAAATGAAAAATAAATTTCGCACTCCTGTATTGTGAGTCATAATAGGTTATTTACTGTTACCAACAGATACTAGCGAAGGCTTTTTAAAGTTCTATGTTAATTCAATGTATTTGTACTTAGTTTTATTAAAATGACAGTATTGATGGTTACGTTTATTAAGTATGTTTATTTAACGTTATGTAACTCAAGTAAAACCAGAAGCAAATAAGGAGACTACTTTCAATAAACTACACAATTTACATACCAATTGTATACTAAACTTAAAGCTATTCTATTTTATTCTTGATAGTTATTTTAAAGTTATTAAATTATACAAATGTATTTTGTAAAGTAGTTTTATAAAGTTACTATAGTTTATTTAACTTACTATAGTATGTGTTATATAATTTTAATTAAACCAGAAGCAAAAAGGGAGACTACTTTAAATAAACTACACCATTTATTGTTATATATAACTCTAATAAAACCAGAAGCAAAAAGGGAGACTACTTTAAATGAACTACACAAATTAAAAATATATTATTATTTATAAATCAATCGTGTTGTGTTTCAAAATACATTTTTCAAATAATGTTTTACAAGTATTTATCAGTTATTTAGTTTTCTTTTTATAGTTTAGCCGTATTGTTTTATTTATTTGTTATTATTTTTATTTAATTGTTTGCTTATTATATTTATCGCCATGTGCTTAAAAAATAAAACAACTATAAAGGTTAAAAAAGTAAGTTTAAATAAAAATAAAATGAAACATACAAAATAAGCTTATGATTTTTTATTATTATTATTATTATTATTATTATTTTTATTTTATTGTTTGTTTATTATATCTATCGCCATGTGCTTAAAAAATAAAACAACTATAAAGGTTAAAAAAGTAAGTTTAAATAAAAATAAAATGAAACATACAAAATAAGCTTATGATTTTTTATTATTATTATTATTATTATTATTATTTTTATTTCATTGTTTGTTTATTATATCTATCGCGATGTGCTTAAAAAATAAAACAACTATAAAGGTTTAAAAAGTAAGTTTAAATAAAGATAAAATGAAACATATAAAATAAGCTTATGTTTGATTTTTTTATTTTACTTTTATTAAATTGTTTGCTTATTATATTTATCGCGATGTGCTTAAAAGAATAGAACAAATACAAAGGTTTAAATTGTAAGTTTTAAATAAAATAAAATGAAACATACAAAATAAGCTTATGATTTTTTATTATTATTATTATTATTATTATTATTATTATTATTTTTATTTCATTGTTTGTTTATTATATCTATCGCGATGTGCTTAAAAAATAAAACAACTATAAAGGTTTAAAAAGTAAGTTTAAATAAAGATAAAATGTAACATATAAAATAAGCTTATGTTTGATTTTTTTATTTTATTTTCATTTAATTGTTTGTTTATTATATTTATCGCAATCTGCTTAAAAAAATAAAACGAGTATTAAGGTTTGAAAAGTAAGTTTAAATAAAAATAAAATAAAAATATAAAATAAGCTTATGTTTTTTTTTTTTTTTTTTTTATTATTATTATTTTTATTCAATTTTTTGTTTATTATATTTATCGCAATGTGCTTAAAACGATAAAACAAATATAAAGATTTAAAAAGTACGCTTAAATAAAAAATAATACAAATAAAGTTTATTTATAATAAATATATATATATTTAAAACATTAAAAAAAGTAGTTTATACATATTTTTTTTTATTTATTTCTTTTAAACATATTAAATAAAGTATAAAAAAGTATTAAAACATTTAAACGTAGCATAAATAAGCTTAAAACATTAAAATAATCGAAAAGAAACAAAGAAATTGAAAAAAATCGGAAAAAATCGGCAAAAAAAGTTCAACAGCAACATTTGAGCATCATACACGTATGCATTACTTTACACTAGTGAGAGAGACGTGTTTGTGCGTTCGGTCGACTTGACGAGAAAGCGGGCTTAAAGCATTACTGTTTAGCACCCGAGGCGCGGCTATTGCAGCGGCGGCGAACGTGCTATGTAAACGCATTGGAGCAGCGTATGAAAAACTACAAGCGTCCAGCGGCGGTAGGCTTATAGCTTTGCGAAGTCGTCGAGACGAGTAGCCGACGCAGGCAGGCACGGCTCGAGGCGGGTAACTGCAGCAGACAGATGGCGTGTTGCTGCTGACGAGTTAACCGGCAGAAGGCAAACGGTTGGTCGGGAGAAAGAACAGTCAGTTGTATAGCTGCATGCTGCAGTCGACGCGGGCTGGCGCTTTAAACAGCAAAAGGCCGGCGCCGACTTTCAGTAACGTTCGCAAGGCTTTTAAGCCGAGTGATAGAAAAGGTCTGTATTTATACAGTAAAAACGCTCAGTCGAGCAACGGGTTTAAACGCCCTCGGATAGTTATCTGGTTGATCCTGCCAGTAGTCATATGCTTGTCTCAAAGATTAAGCCATGCAAGTGTAAGTACGAGCTCACGTACAGTGAAACTGCGAATGGCTCATTAAATCAGTTATGGTTCATTTGATTGTACGCTTTTACATGGATAACTGTGGCAATTCTAGAGCTAATACATGCGTAAAGCGCCGAACTGACGTGAGGCGCGCATTTATCAGACCAAAACTAACCGGCTTTCGGGTCGTTACAATGGTGACTCTGGATAAGCTTGCGGATCGCACGGCCTAGTGCTGGCGACATCTCATTAAAGCAACTGCCCTATCAACTATCGTCGGTACGGTATCGGCCTACCGAGGTTGTAACGGGTGACGGAGAATCAGGGTTCGATTCCGGAGAGGGAGCCTGAGAAACGGCTACCACATCCAAGGAAGGCAGCAGGCGCGCAAATTACCCATTCCCGGCTCGGGGAGGTAGTGACGAAAAATAACAATGCAGACCTCGTACGAGGTCCTGCAATTGGAATGAGTACACTTTAAACTTTTTAACGAGTATCCATTGGAGGGCAAGTCTGGTGCCAGCAGCCGCGGTAATTCCAGCTCCAAAAGTGTATATTTAAGTTGTTGCGGTTGAAAAGCTCGTAGTTGGATATAGGGACGGCGAGGTTGGTCGGTCGAAAGGCTAGCACTGGCCTTGTTGTTCTTGTTGGTCGGTGCCTTCGCGGTGCTCTTAACTGAGTGTTGCGGTGGTCCGGCAAGTTTACCTTGAAAAAATTAGAGTGTTCAAAGCAGGCTTTACGCTTGTATAATGTTGCATGGAATAATGGAATAGGACCTCGGTTCTATTTTGTTGGTTTTCGGAGCACGAGGTAATGATTAATAGGAACGGACGGGGGCATCCGTACTGTGCCGTTAGAGGTGAAATTCTTGGATCGGCGCAAGACGAACGACTGCGAAAGCATTTGCCAAGAATGTTTTCTTTAATCAAGAGCGAAAGTCAGAGGTTCGAAGACGATCAGATACCGTCCTAGTTCTGACCTTAAACGATGCCGACTAGCGATCGGGCAGTGTCGAACTTAAGAACTGTCCGGCAGCTTCCGGGAAACCAAAGTCTTTGGGTTCCGGGGGAAGTATGGTTGCAAAGCTGAAACTTAAAGGAATTGACGGAAGGGCACCACCAGGAGTGGAGCCTGCGGCTTAATTTGACTCA
>NW_028139694.1:17500-27500 GCF_965202585.1 Thalia democratica
TTTTTTGTACTATTTTTCTTTCTGACCTATTTATACTTATTACTCGTTTATTTACATTTCTTTAACGCTTAAAAGAAAAGTAAATTCTAGTTATTAGCAAATAAAAACGTAAGCCAATCAGATAACGTTATTTGCTGTTTAAACCAATTAGAGCGCTAAAAAAGTGGTTTGACCAGTTTGAGATATCGAAAAAATAATGGCACCATCTTGTAGAGTACAATTTTCTGAGTTAAAATTAATACAATTAGTCTTTTATACTAAAACTTAAAAGTTTTTTTGTCCAAAAACAAATAAAAGCGTGGCTACTTGAAAAATCAAACGAAAATAAATTTTGCACTTTTGTATTGTGAGTCATAATAAGTTATTTACTGTTACCAACAGATACTAGCAAAAGCTTTTTAAAGTTTTGTATTAACTTAATGTATTTGTAATTACTTTTACTTAATAGAAACTATTGAATTACGTTTACTTAGTTTACTTTTGTATGTGTATTAAATATATAGCAATTTTGCTTGAACTTAAATAAAGATTATTAAACTATTAAAAGAAAACTATCAAAGTTTACTAACTCAAAAGCTAAATCTTAGTTATATTGTTATAAACATTTATGTTGTAATTTACTAATAACTAAATGAGTTTATTTCAAACAAAAAGAATTAAATAATGTTATGTTATGTCAAGCCTACTATATGAGGTATATAGGTATATAAGGTATACAAGCTTATGTTTGAAAGTTATAATAATTAAAATAAAAATAAATATTTAGTTGGTAAAATTTGTATTTAATATGCTTTGAAATTAGAGTTAGTATAGATGTTTTTTTTTAAATATAATAAATATAAGTATTTAGTTACTAATAATAAACTAAAATACCAATTTTGTAGTTATTACAAAAAAAAAAACTTATCTTACTTAAAGTTCACTGTAATTGAAACATTATACAAAAGCTTTATAATTATAAGCTTTGAATAATTCTATTTGAATAAATAATAGATTCATAACTATATTCATGTTTGCATATTTAAATTATAAAAAGTTAGTGTTTTGTGTATTGACTTTATGATTATTTTATTTTAGTAACTGTTAGTTTTATACTTTAATAAAAGAAATATGGTTAACAAGTAAGTTAAAAATGAAAGAAGCATAAAAAAACACACTAATTAACTGCTTATTCAATAGTTTGATTATTTAATTATTTTTCTGTTATATAGTTTAATCGTATTGTATAAAAAATACAGAGGTTTAAAGTAAGTTTGAATAAAAATAAAACAAAACATATAATATAAGCATTAGTTAAAATACATAGTTTTTTTTTCTAAAAAAATTTAATTCTTTAATAATAAGTAGTAATTTAAATAAAAAATAATACAAGTAAAGTTATACAATATATATACTATAGTTTGTCAAACTAGGCAAACACTACTAGGCAAAAAACAAACTAGGCAAAAAACCTACAAAGTAGGCCACCACTACAATCCTATGTTCCAACTGGAAATTCAATGAGATCGTTACTGTACTTGTGATGAACGTTGATAATCCCCAAGATTGTAAGTCGAAGGCCTTACCCAACCTAACCAGCGCACTGGTTTTCTTACAACTGAATTAATCAACATTTATTATTGAATATAATCATTATTGATAGATAGAGGAATGTTGACAATCAACAACAGATTGTAGGTCAAAGGCATTACTCGACCCAAGTACCCACAACCTAGATTGAACAACATTTATTAGATAGATTTGTTTAATGATAGATAGAGGAATATTGTCAATCCACAACAGATTGTAAGTCAAAGGCATTACTCGACCCAAGTACCCACAACCTAGATTGAACAACATTTGTTAGATAGATTAGTTAGATAGATAAATAGTACAGTATAATCTCAAAGAATTTGAAGCCCGAACATTGAACGATAGTGGTGTTTCGTGACGACTAGCGGGATTCGATCTTACAACCTTCTGCTTATGAGTCAGCTGATAAGACCACTGACCCACCGCGCCACGACAAAGATAAAGAAATATTTTGCTATATAAATAGGTTGATTTTTATAATTTTGTTATACAGTGTCAATTACAGTGAACTTCAAGTAAGATATACAACAGTATATATATTTCCGAGTCTGACTTTGAGTACTTTTTATATATTATTAACAAGATTTTTTAGGAGTAATATCTGTTTAGTTCTTTAATATATCTTTAAAATAATAATATTTTTTAAGGTGTTTAAAACTTTTAGAAGCTGTATGTAATGTCTTTTAGTTTAATAGTTCTTTTAAATTAGTAAAAAAAATAAACATGGTTGAGTTATCAAATTAAACAAAATAGAACGTCAAGTATTTAATTACTAAAATTAATTTAATTAAAAAAAAATCTCAGGTAATCTAAAATGTCAGGAATTATTTAAAAATAAATATAAATTTAAAACTTATTATATTGAAAAGATTGATGAATAATACTCTTGAATGTATGCAATGTTTGTATTTGTAATGCAATAACATAAATGGATAGATCAATGACAAATTGTAAACATATTGTATTATTTTATTTTACGATTTTATTTTATTTATTTAATAATTCAATAAACTTTACTTCTACTTTTCCTGGTCTTAGGTAATTTATAGATAACAATTATTTAAACAAACACTTTTGTACAGTTACAATACAGTTTTAGTACAGTTTGGGAGTAACTGTTGATTAAAAAAACAAAAAAAAAGTTAATTCAGGTTAAAATTTTATAAGGAATAATTTTAAAATATCAAATTGATTGTAAATCAAGTGCAAATAGGTTTTTTAAATAAACCGAAGGGTTTATAAAGGCTTGTAAACGCCTTCAAACGCCTACGACCATACCACACTGAGTACACCCCATCTCGTCCGATCTGGGAAGTTAAGCAGTGTCGGGCGTGGTTAGTACTTAGATGGGTGACCGCTTGGGAATACCACGTGCCGTAGGCCTTTGCTTTTTGAATTCATCTTTTTTGTACTATTTTTCTTTCTGACCTATTTATACTTATTACTCGTTTATTTACATTTCTTTAACGCTTAAAAGAAAAGAAAATTCTAGTTATTAGCAAACAAAAACCTTAGCCAATCAGATAACGTTATTTGCTGTTTGCTTATTTGCTGTTTAAACCAATTAGAGCGCTAAAAAAGTGGTTTGACCAGTTTGAGATATCGAAAAAATAATGGCACCATCTTGTAGAGTACAATTTTCTGAGTTAAAATTAATACAACTAGTCTTTTATACTAAAACTTTAAAGTCTTTTTGTCCAAAAACAAATAAAAGCGTGGCTACTTGAAAAATCAAACGAAAATAAATTTTGCACTTTTGTATTGTGAGTCATAATAAGTTATTTACTGTTACCAACAGATACTAGCAAAAGCTTTTTAAAGTTTTGTATTAACTTAATGTATTTGTACTTAGTTTAAATTAATAGAGTTTATTTGGTTTACTTTATTATGTGTATTGAATGTGCTAGTATCTAAAAATAAATACAACTAAAACAAAACAAACAAGGAGAGTACTTGAATAGAACCAACACAATTTACAGACCAGTTGTGTACTAAATTTAAAGAAATTCTGAATAGTGAATATGCAATTATTATTATAAGTTCAAAGTTCACTTTAATTTAAATTAATGTATTTTGTAAATTGGTTTTATTTAATACGATAGTAGTGAATTACTTTATTTAATTTACTTTAGTATGTGTTGTATAACTTTATTTAAACCAGAAGCAAAACGGGATTATACTTTCAATAAACTACACAATTTACAGACCAGTTGTGTACTAAATAAAAAGCTATTGTGAATGGTGAATATGCAATTATTATTATAAGTTTATAAGTTCACAGTTTACAAAAGCTTTAGAATTTAGTTACTATTTTGTTCATATTTGCATATCTAATTTATGAAAAGTTAGTGTTATGTGTATTGGCTTTTTAATTTCTTTATTTGTAGAACTGTTAGTTTTATATTCTAAAGAAACATTTTTAAATAAATATGTTTAACAAGTAACTTAAAAATGGAAGAAATATATTGTATATATTGAACTATTTATATTTATTCTAGCTATTTGCTTAGTGTATTTATTAATGTGATTATTTTATTTTGTTGTTTGTCTTATAGTTTAATCGTATTGTGTTGAAATATATATATAACAAATACAGAGGTTTAAAGTAAGTTTAAATGAAAATAAAATAAGACATATAGTTGAAATATAAGTTTAAAAAAATAGTTTTTTTTTTTTTTTTTTTCTTTGTTTGTTTGATTGTTTGTTTATTATATAATCGCGACGTGTCATTTTATTACTTTTAAGCATACTAAATATAATAATAGGTATAGTTATAGGAAAAATTCAATTAGTTTCTAATGTAATAAAAAAGTTTATTTCCACAAATAAATAAATACCTGAAAAATCAAATGAAAAATAAATTTCGCACTCCTGTATTGTGAGTCATAATAGGTTATTTACTGTTACCAACAGATACTAGCGAAGGCTTTTTAAAGTTCTATGTTAATTCAATGTATTTGTACTTAGTTTTATTAAAATGACAGTATTGATGGTTACGTTTATTAAGTATGTTTATTTAACGTTATGTAACTCAAGTAAAACCAGAAGCAAATAAGGAGACTACTTTCAATAAACTACACAATTTACATACCAATTGTATACTAAACTTAAAGCTATTCTATTTTATTCTTGATAGTTATTTTAAAGTTATTAAATTATACAAATGTATTTTGTAAAGTAGTTTTATAAAGTTACTATAGTTTATTTAACTTACTATAGTATGTGTTATATAATTTTAATTAAACCAGAAGCAAAAAGGGAGACTACTTTAAATAAACTACACCATTTATTGTTATATATAACTCTAATAAAACCAGAAGCAAAAAGGGAGACTACTTTAAATGAACTACACAAATTAAAAATATATTATTATTTATAAATCAATCGTGTTGTGTTTCAAAATACATTTTTCAAATAATGTTTTACAAGTATTTATCAGTTATTTAGTTTTCTTTTTATAGTTTAGCCGTATTGTTTTATTTATTTGTTATTATTTTTATTTAATTGTTTGCTTATTATATTTATCGCCATGTGCTTAAAAAATAAAACAACTATAAAGGTTAAAAAAGTAAGTTTAAATAAAAATAAAATGAAACATACAAAATAAGCTTATGATTTTTTATTATTATTATTATTATTATTATTATTTTTATTTTATTGTTTGTTTATTATATCTATCGCCATGTGCTTAAAAAATAAAACAACTATAAAGGTTAAAAAAGTAAGTTTAAATAAAAATAAAATGAAACATACAAAATAAGCTTATGATTTTTTATTATTATTATTATTATTATTATTATTTTTATTTCATTGTTTGTTTATTATATCTATCGCGATGTGCTTAAAAAATAAAACAACTATAAAGGTTTAAAAAGTAAGTTTAAATAAAGATAAAATGAAACATATAAAATAAGCTTATGTTTGATTTTTTTATTTTACTTTTATTAAATTGTTTGCTTATTATATTTATCGCGATGTGCTTAAAAGAATAGAACAAATACAAAGGTTTAAATTGTAAGTTTTAAATAAAATAAAATGAAACATACAAAATAAGCTTATGATTTTTTATTATTATTATTATTATTATTATTATTATTATTATTTTTATTTCATTGTTTGTTTATTATATCTATCGCGATGTGCTTAAAAAATAAAACAACTATAAAGGTTTAAAAAGTAAGTTTAAATAAAGATAAAATGTAACATATAAAATAAGCTTATGTTTGATTTTTTTATTTTATTTTCATTTAATTGTTTGTTTATTATATTTATCGCAATCTGCTTAAAAAAATAAAACGAGTATTAAGGTTTGAAAAGTAAGTTTAAATAAAAATAAAATAAAAATATAAAATAAGCTTATGTTTTTTTTTTTTTTTTTTTTATTATTATTATTTTTATTCAATTTTTTGTTTATTATATTTATCGCAATGTGCTTAAAACGATAAAACAAATATAAAGATTTAAAAAGTACGCTTAAATAAAAAATAATACAAATAAAGTTTATTTATAATAAATATATATATATTTAAAACATTAAAAAAAGTAGTTTATACATATTTTTTTTTATTTATTTCTTTTAAACATATTAAATAAAGTATAAAAAAGTATTAAAACATTTAAACGTAGCATAAATAAGCTTAAAACATTAAAATAATCGAAAAGAAACAAAGAAATTGAAAAAAATCGGAAAAAATCGGCAAAAAAAGTTCAACAGCAACATTTGAGCATCATACACGTATGCATTACTTTACACTAGTGAGAGAGACGTGTTTGTGCGTTCGGTCGACTTGACGAGAAAGCGGGCTTAAAGCATTACTGTTTAGCACCCGAGGCGCGGCTATTGCAGCGGCGGCGAACGTGCTATGTAAACGCATTGGAGCAGCGTATGAAAAACTACAAGCGTCCAGCGGCGGTAGGCTTATAGCTTTGCGAAGTCGTCGAGACGAGTAGCCGACGCAGGCAGGCACGGCTCGAGGCGGGTAACTGCAGCAGACAGATGGCGTGTTGCTGCTGACGAGTTAACCGGCAGAAGGCAAACGGTTGGTCGGGAGAAAGAACAGTCAGTTGTATAGCTGCATGCTGCAGTCGACGCGGGCTGGCGCTTTAAACAGCAAAAGGCCGGCGCCGACTTTCAGTAACGTTCGCAAGGCTTTTAAGCCGAGTGATAGAAAAGGTCTGTATTTATACAGTAAAAACGCTCAGTCGAGCAACGGGTTTAAACGCCCTCGGATAGTTATCTGGTTGATCCTGCCAGTAGTCATATGCTTGTCTCAAAGATTAAGCCATGCAAGTGTAAGTACGAGCTCACGTACAGTGAAACTGCGAATGGCTCATTAAATCAGTTATGGTTCATTTGATTGTACGCTTTTACATGGATAACTGTGGCAATTCTAGAGCTAATACATGCGTAAAGCGCCGAACTGACGTGAGGCGCGCATTTATCAGACCAAAACTAACCGGCTTTCGGGTCGTTACAATGGTGACTCTGGATAAGCTTGCGGATCGCACGGCCTAGTGCTGGCGACATCTCATTAAAGCAACTGCCCTATCAACTATCGTCGGTACGGTATCGGCCTACCGAGGTTGTAACGGGTGACGGAGAATCAGGGTTCGATTCCGGAGAGGGAGCCTGAGAAACGGCTACCACATCCAAGGAAGGCAGCAGGCGCGCAAATTACCCATTCCCGGCTCGGGGAGGTAGTGACGAAAAATAACAATGCAGACCTCGTACGAGGTCCTGCAATTGGAATGAGTACACTTTAAACTTTTTAACGAGTATCCATTGGAGGGCAAGTCTGGTGCCAGCAGCCGCGGTAATTCCAGCTCCAAAAGTGTATATTTAAGTTGTTGCGGTTGAAAAGCTCGTAGTTGGATATAGGGACGGCGAGGTTGGTCGGTCGAAAGGCTAGCACTGGCCTTGTTGTTCTTGTTGGTCGGTGCCTTCGCGGTGCTCTTAACTGAGTGTTGCGGTGGTCCGGCAAGTTTACCTTGAAAAAATTAGAGTGTTCAAAGCAGGCTTTACGCTTGTATAATGTTGCATGGAATAATGGAATAGGACCTCGGTTCTATTTTGTTGGTTTTCGGAGCACGAGGTAATGATTAATAGGAACGGACGGGGGCATCCGTACTGTGCCGTTAGAGGTGAAATTCTTGGATCGGCGCAAGACGAACGACTGCGAAAGCATTTGCCAAGAATGTTTTCTTTAATCAAGAGCGAAAGTCAGAGGTTCGAAGACGATCAGATACCGTCCTAGTTCTGACCTTAAACGATGCCGACTAGCGATCGGGCAGTGTCGAACTTAAGAACTGTCCGGCAGCTTCCGGGAAACCAAAGTCTTTGGGTTCCGGGGGAAGTATGGTTGCAAAGCTGAAACTTAAAGGAATTGACGGAAGGGCACCACCAGGAGTGGAGCCTGCGGCTTAATTTGACTCAACACGGGAAATCTCACCCGGCCCGGACACAGCGAGGATTGACAGATTGAGAGCTCTTTCTTGATTCTGTGGGTGGTGGTGCATGGCCGTTCTTAGTTGGTGGAGCGATTTGTCTGGTTAATTCCGATAACGAACGAGACTCTTACTTGCTAAATAGCTGCTCGACCCATTGGGTCGGAGACAACTTCTTAGAGGGACTAGTGGCGTTTAGCCACACGAGATTGAGCAATAACAGGTCTGTGATGCCCTTAGATGTTCGGGGCCGCACGCGCGCTACACTGACCGGATCATCGTGTGTTCCCTAGGCCGAAAGGTCCGGGTAATCCGTTGAACCCCGGTCGTGCTAGGGATAGGGACTTGCAATTGTTTCCCTTGAACGAGGAATTCCCAGTAAGCGCGAGTCATTAGCTTGCGTTGATTACGTCCCTGCCCTTTGTACACACCGCCCGTCGCTACTACCGATTGAATGGTTTAGTGAGGTCCTCCGATTGAGCCTGGTACGTGCGGCAACGCACTCGCCGGTGTTCGAAAAGACGATCGAACTTGATCATTTAGAGGAAGTAAAAGTCGTAACAAGGTTTCCGTAGGTGAACCTGCGGAAGGATCATTAACGAATCGAAATTTGATTTCAAGCGACGTCTCTTCTTCGAAGGGACCGAGCCCTGTAACTGTTATAGTTCGGTCGCGTTGCTTTCTGACAGCGGGAGTAATAATTCAGCACGCAATTGCTGGCGCGGCCGCTTCTTTTTGAACACGATTTTTTGGTTGCATTGAGATTGATTAACACGACAGATCTCTTAGCGGTGGATCACTCGGCTCGAGCGTCGATGAAGGACGGAGCTAGCTCCGAGAAGTAATGTGAATTGCAGGACACATTGAGCATCGATATTCTGAACGCGTATTGCGGCCTCGGGTAATCCTGGGGCCACGTCCGTCTCAGGGTCTTTAACACACCGATCCTTTCATTAGTTTGAAAGTGCCTGCGACTCGTTTCTTAATTAAGGAGCGTGTCGTCAAAGACAGCTGGTCTGGCGATTTCACAGCTGAAGCGTGAGCAGCCTGCTGGCCTCGGGTGAGGTAGCAACGACGGTAGGTGCTCGAGAATAAGTTAAGTGACTTCAAAAGGCCGACGTACAAAGCGCATGTACTTTTGTAGTACATCACTTTTGACCTGAGATCGGGCGGGACGACCCGCTGAACTTAAGCATATCACTAAGCGGAGGAAAAGAAACTAACAAGGATTCCCCTAGTAACGGCGAGTGAAGCGGGATAAGCCCAGCGCTAAATCCGAGCCTTTTTGGAGGGCGAGGAAATGTAGCGTATGGAATTCAGCATGCGGCGAACCAACGACTGCCCACGTTCTTCTGATCGAGGCCTTTTCCCAGAGCGGGTGTTAGGCCCTTGGCGGCGGTCGTAATTCGTCCTAGCGGTTTTCCCGGAGTCGGGTTGTTTGGAAATGCAGCCCTAAGCGGGTGGTAAACTCCATCTAAGGCTAAATACTGGCTCGAGACCGATAGCGAACAAGTACCGTGAGGGAAAGTTGAAAAGCACTTTGAAGAGAGAGTTAAAGAGTACGTGAAACCGCTTGGAGGCAAACGGAGGCGCCCATCGAGTCGCCGGACGTTTTCAGGCGCTGCGAGAGCTGTCCTACTGTTTGAGTGATCTTCGGAGACTCTTACGGTTGCGCTGGCGTCGCGGCGCTGCACTAGCGTTCGGCGAGGGCCGCGACCGGTTGCTGGGCTGACTTTGGTCGTTCGCAAGGTAGCTCTTCTTCGGAAGAGTGTTATAGGCGTTCGATTAGCTTCGGCTCGGCGACCGAGGAGAGATTCCGCGTCGGTCTTCGGACAGGCTGCGTGTTGATCGCTGGAATACGGCTTTGGAAACTGCTCGCAGTCTCTAGAGTTTGTACAAGGCCTTCTTCGCGTTAGCGCTCAGACGCCAGGGGTCTGCGGCTTAAGCTGGCCACGTCTCCGACCCGTCTTGAAACACGGACCAA
>NW_028139694.1:32500-42500 GCF_965202585.1 Thalia democratica
TATTCTTGAAGTAAAACAAAACCATCTATAAATAGAACAATGAGAAATAGTAAAACAAACTAAACACAACATGTTTATTTTAACATTGTTTTTTATTTAGTTTAATCACTTAATAAACTTTACTTCTAATCATAGTATTTAATATAGAATATAGTTAACAATCTTTTAAACAAAGTCTTAAATAAAGTTACAGGGAGTAATTGTAATTAAAACACCAAAAAAAAAGGTTTTAATAAAAAAAATACTTACATCAAGTTAAAATTTTATAAGGATTAATTTTAAAATATCAAATTGATTGTAAATCAAGTGCAAATAGGTTTTTTAAACAAACCGAAGGGTTTATAAAGGCTTGTAAACGCTTTCAAACGCCTACGACCATACCACACTGAGCACACCCCATCTCGTCCGATCTGGGAAGTTAAGCAGTGTCGGGCGTGGTTAGTACTTAGATGGGTGACCGCTTGGGAATACCACGTGCCGTAGGCTTTTGCTTTTTGAATTCATCTTTTTTGTACTATTTTTCTTTCTGACCTATTTATACTTATTACTCGTTTATTTACATTTCTTTAACGCTTAAAAGAAAAGTAAATTCTAGTTATTAGCAAATAAAAACGTAAGCCAATCAGATAACGTTATTTGCTGTTTAAACCAATTAGAGCGCTAAAAAAGTGGTTTGACCAGTTTGAGATATCGAAAAAATAATGGCACCATCTTGTAGAGTACAATTTTCTGAGTTAAAATTAATACAATTAGTCTTTTATACTAAAACTTAAAAGTTTTTTTGTCCAAAAACAAATAAAAGCGTGGCTACTTGAAAAATCAAACGAAAATAAATTTTGCACTTTTGTATTGTGAGTCATAATAAGTTATTTACTGTTACCAACAGATACTAGCAAAAGCTTTTTAAAGTTTTGTATTAACTTAATGTATTTGTAATTACTTTTACTTAATAGAAACTATTGAATTACGTTTACTTAGTTTACTTTTGTATGTGTATTAAATATATAGCAATTTTGCTTGAACTTAAATAAAGATTATTAAACTATTAAAAGAAAACTATCAAAGTTTACTAACTCAAAAGCTAAATCTTAGTTATATTGTTATAAACATTTATGTTGTAATTTACTAATAACTAAATGAGTTTATTTCAAACAAAAAGAATTAAATAATGTTATGTTATGTCAAGCCTACTATATGAGGTATATAGGTATATAAGGTATACAAGCTTATGTTTGAAAGTTATAATAATTAAAATAAAAATAAATATTTAGTTGGTAAAATTTGTATTTAATATGCTTTGAAATTAGAGTTAGTATAGATGTTTTTTTTTAAATATAATAAATATAAGTATTTAGTTACTAATAATAAACTAAAATACCAATTTTGTAGTTATTACAAAAAAAAAAACTTATCTTACTTAAAGTTCACTGTAATTGAAACATTATACAAAAGCTTTATAATTATAAGCTTTGAATAATTCTATTTGAATAAATAATAGATTCATAACTATATTCATGTTTGCATATTTAAATTATAAAAAGTTAGTGTTTTGTGTATTGACTTTATGATTATTTTATTTTAGTAACTGTTAGTTTTATACTTTAATAAAAGAAATATGGTTAACAAGTAAGTTAAAAATGAAAGAAGCATAAAAAAACACACTAATTAACTGCTTATTCAATAGTTTGATTATTTAATTATTTTTCTGTTATATAGTTTAATCGTATTGTATAAAAAATACAGAGGTTTAAAGTAAGTTTGAATAAAAATAAAACAAAACATATAATATAAGCATTAGTTAAAATACATAGTTTTTTTTTCTAAAAAAATTTAATTCTTTAATAATAAGTAGTAATTTAAATAAAAAATAATACAAGTAAAGTTATACAATATATATACTATAGTTTGTCAAACTAGGCAAACACTACTAGGCAAAAAACAAACTAGGCAAAAAACCTACAAAGTAGGCCACCACTACAATCCTATGTTCCAACTGGAAATTCAATGAGATCGTTACTGTACTTGTGATGAACGTTGATAATCCCCAAGATTGTAAGTCGAAGGCCTTACCCAACCTAACCAGCGCACTGGTTTTCTTACAACTGAATTAATCAACATTTATTATTGAATATAATCATTATTGATAGATAGAGGAATGTTGACAATCAACAACAGATTGTAGGTCAAAGGCATTACTCGACCCAAGTACCCACAACCTAGATTGAACAACATTTATTAGATAGATTTGTTTAATGATAGATAGAGGAATATTGTCAATCCACAACAGATTGTAAGTCAAAGGCATTACTCGACCCAAGTACCCACAACCTAGATTGAACAACATTTGTTAGATAGATTAGTTAGATAGATAAATAGTACAGTATAATCTCAAAGAATTTGAAGCCCGAACATTGAACGATAGTGGTGTTTCGTGACGACTAGCGGGATTCGATCTTACAACCTTCTGCTTATGAGTCAGCTGATAAGACCACTGACCCACCGCGCCACGACAAAGATAAAGAAATATTTTGCTATATAAATAGGTTGATTTTTATAATTTTGTTATACAGTGTCAATTACAGTGAACTTCAAGTAAGATATACAACAGTATATATATTTCCGAGTCTGACTTTGAGTACTTTTTATATATTATTAACAAGATTTTTTAGGAGTAATATCTGTTTAGTTCTTTAATATATCTTTAAAATAATAATATTTTTTAAGGTGTTTAAAACTTTTAGAAGCTGTATGTAATGTCTTTTAGTTTAATAGTTCTTTTAAATTAGTAAAAAAAATAAACATGGTTGAGTTATCAAATTAAACAAAATAGAACGTCAAGTATTTAATTACTAAAATTAATTTAATTAAAAAAAAATCTCAGGTAATCTAAAATGTCAGGAATTATTTAAAAATAAATATAAATTTAAAACTTATTATATTGAAAAGATTGATGAATAATACTCTTGAATGTATGCAATGTTTGTATTTGTAATGCAATAACATAAATGGATAGATCAATGACAAATTGTAAACATATTGTATTATTTTATTTTACGATTTTATTTTATTTATTTAATAATTCAATAAACTTTACTTCTACTTTTCCTGGTCTTAGGTAATTTATAGATAACAATTATTTAAACAAACACTTTTGTACAGTTACAATACAGTTTTAGTACAGTTTGGGAGTAACTGTTGATTAAAAAAACAAAAAAAAAGTTAATTCAGGTTAAAATTTTATAAGGAATAATTTTAAAATATCAAATTGATTGTAAATCAAGTGCAAATAGGTTTTTTAAATAAACCGAAGGGTTTATAAAGGCTTGTAAACGCCTTCAAACGCCTACGACCATACCACACTGAGTACACCCCATCTCGTCCGATCTGGGAAGTTAAGCAGTGTCGGGCGTGGTTAGTACTTAGATGGGTGACCGCTTGGGAATACCACGTGCCGTAGGCCTTTGCTTTTTGAATTCATCTTTTTTGTACTATTTTTCTTTCTGACCTATTTATACTTATTACTCGTTTATTTACATTTCTTTAACGCTTAAAAGAAAAGAAAATTCTAGTTATTAGCAAACAAAAACCTTAGCCAATCAGATAACGTTATTTGCTGTTTGCTTATTTGCTGTTTAAACCAATTAGAGCGCTAAAAAAGTGGTTTGACCAGTTTGAGATATCGAAAAAATAATGGCACCATCTTGTAGAGTACAATTTTCTGAGTTAAAATTAATACAACTAGTCTTTTATACTAAAACTTTAAAGTCTTTTTGTCCAAAAACAAATAAAAGCGTGGCTACTTGAAAAATCAAACGAAAATAAATTTTGCACTTTTGTATTGTGAGTCATAATAAGTTATTTACTGTTACCAACAGATACTAGCAAAAGCTTTTTAAAGTTTTGTATTAACTTAATGTATTTGTACTTAGTTTAAATTAATAGAGTTTATTTGGTTTACTTTATTATGTGTATTGAATGTGCTAGTATCTAAAAATAAATACAACTAAAACAAAACAAACAAGGAGAGTACTTGAATAGAACCAACACAATTTACAGACCAGTTGTGTACTAAATTTAAAGAAATTCTGAATAGTGAATATGCAATTATTATTATAAGTTCAAAGTTCACTTTAATTTAAATTAATGTATTTTGTAAATTGGTTTTATTTAATACGATAGTAGTGAATTACTTTATTTAATTTACTTTAGTATGTGTTGTATAACTTTATTTAAACCAGAAGCAAAACGGGATTATACTTTCAATAAACTACACAATTTACAGACCAGTTGTGTACTAAATAAAAAGCTATTGTGAATGGTGAATATGCAATTATTATTATAAGTTTATAAGTTCACAGTTTACAAAAGCTTTAGAATTTAGTTACTATTTTGTTCATATTTGCATATCTAATTTATGAAAAGTTAGTGTTATGTGTATTGGCTTTTTAATTTCTTTATTTGTAGAACTGTTAGTTTTATATTCTAAAGAAACATTTTTAAATAAATATGTTTAACAAGTAACTTAAAAATGGAAGAAATATATTGTATATATTGAACTATTTATATTTATTCTAGCTATTTGCTTAGTGTATTTATTAATGTGATTATTTTATTTTGTTGTTTGTCTTATAGTTTAATCGTATTGTGTTGAAATATATATATAACAAATACAGAGGTTTAAAGTAAGTTTAAATGAAAATAAAATAAGACATATAGTTGAAATATAAGTTTAAAAAAATAGTTTTTTTTTTTTTTTTTTTCTTTGTTTGTTTGATTGTTTGTTTATTATATAATCGCGACGTGTCATTTTATTACTTTTAAGCATACTAAATATAATAATAGGTATAGTTATAGGAAAAATTCAATTAGTTTCTAATGTAATAAAAAAGTTTATTTCCACAAATAAATAAATACCTGAAAAATCAAATGAAAAATAAATTTCGCACTCCTGTATTGTGAGTCATAATAGGTTATTTACTGTTACCAACAGATACTAGCGAAGGCTTTTTAAAGTTCTATGTTAATTCAATGTATTTGTACTTAGTTTTATTAAAATGACAGTATTGATGGTTACGTTTATTAAGTATGTTTATTTAACGTTATGTAACTCAAGTAAAACCAGAAGCAAATAAGGAGACTACTTTCAATAAACTACACAATTTACATACCAATTGTATACTAAACTTAAAGCTATTCTATTTTATTCTTGATAGTTATTTTAAAGTTATTAAATTATACAAATGTATTTTGTAAAGTAGTTTTATAAAGTTACTATAGTTTATTTAACTTACTATAGTATGTGTTATATAATTTTAATTAAACCAGAAGCAAAAAGGGAGACTACTTTAAATAAACTACACCATTTATTGTTATATATAACTCTAATAAAACCAGAAGCAAAAAGGGAGACTACTTTAAATGAACTACACAAATTAAAAATATATTATTATTTATAAATCAATCGTGTTGTGTTTCAAAATACATTTTTCAAATAATGTTTTACAAGTATTTATCAGTTATTTAGTTTTCTTTTTATAGTTTAGCCGTATTGTTTTATTTATTTGTTATTATTTTTATTTAATTGTTTGCTTATTATATTTATCGCCATGTGCTTAAAAAATAAAACAACTATAAAGGTTAAAAAAGTAAGTTTAAATAAAAATAAAATGAAACATACAAAATAAGCTTATGATTTTTTATTATTATTATTATTATTATTATTATTTTTATTTTATTGTTTGTTTATTATATCTATCGCCATGTGCTTAAAAAATAAAACAACTATAAAGGTTAAAAAAGTAAGTTTAAATAAAAATAAAATGAAACATACAAAATAAGCTTATGATTTTTTATTATTATTATTATTATTATTATTATTTTTATTTCATTGTTTGTTTATTATATCTATCGCGATGTGCTTAAAAAATAAAACAACTATAAAGGTTTAAAAAGTAAGTTTAAATAAAGATAAAATGAAACATATAAAATAAGCTTATGTTTGATTTTTTTATTTTACTTTTATTAAATTGTTTGCTTATTATATTTATCGCGATGTGCTTAAAAGAATAGAACAAATACAAAGGTTTAAATTGTAAGTTTTAAATAAAATAAAATGAAACATACAAAATAAGCTTATGATTTTTTATTATTATTATTATTATTATTATTATTATTATTATTATTATTTTTATTTCATTGTTTGTTTATTATATCTATCGCGATGTGCTTAAAAAATAAAACAACTATAAAGGTTTAAAAAGTAAGTTTAAATAAAGATAAAATGTAACATATAAAATAAGCTTATGTTTGATTTTTTTATTTTATTTTCATTTAATTGTTTGTTTATTATATTTATCGCAATCTGCTTAAAAAAATAAAACGAGTATTAAGGTTTGAAAAGTAAGTTTAAATAAAAATAAAATAAAAATATAAAATAAGCTTATGTTTTTTTTTTTTTTTTTTTTATTATTATTATTTTTATTCAATTTTTTGTTTATTATATTTATCGCAATGTGCTTAAAACGATAAAACAAATATAAAGATTTAAAAAGTACGCTTAAATAAAAAATAATACAAATAAAGTTTATTTATAATAAATATATATATATTTAAAACATTAAAAAAAGTAGTTTATACATATTTTTTTTTATTTATTTCTTTTAAACATATTAAATAAAGTATAAAAAAGTATTAAAACATTTAAACGTAGCATAAATAAGCTTAAAACATTAAAATAATCGAAAAGAAACAAAGAAATTGAAAAAAATCGGAAAAAATCGGCAAAAAAAGTTCAACAGCAACATTTGAGCATCATACACGTATGCATTACTTTACACTAGTGAGAGAGACGTGTTTGTGCGTTCGGTCGACTTGACGAGAAAGCGGGCTTAAAGCATTACTGTTTAGCACCCGAGGCGCGGCTATTGCAGCGGCGGCGAACGTGCTATGTAAACGCATTGGAGCAGCGTATGAAAAACTACAAGCGTCCAGCGGCGGTAGGCTTATAGCTTTGCGAAGTCGTCGAGACGAGTAGCCGACGCAGGCAGGCACGGCTCGAGGCGGGTAACTGCAGCAGACAGATGGCGTGTTGCTGCTGACGAGTTAACCGGCAGAAGGCAAACGGTTGGTCGGGAGAAAGAACAGTCAGTTGTATAGCTGCATGCTGCAGTCGACGCGGGCTGGCGCTTTAAACAGCAAAAGGCCGGCGCCGACTTTCAGTAACGTTCGCAAGGCTTTTAAGCCGAGTGATAGAAAAGGTCTGTATTTATACAGTAAAAACGCTCAGTCGAGCAACGGGTTTAAACGCCCTCGGATAGTTATCTGGTTGATCCTGCCAGTAGTCATATGCTTGTCTCAAAGATTAAGCCATGCAAGTGTAAGTACGAGCTCACGTACAGTGAAACTGCGAATGGCTCATTAAATCAGTTATGGTTCATTTGATTGTACGCTTTTACATGGATAACTGTGGCAATTCTAGAGCTAATACATGCGTAAAGCGCCGAACTGACGTGAGGCGCGCATTTATCAGACCAAAACTAACCGGCTTTCGGGTCGTTACAATGGTGACTCTGGATAAGCTTGCGGATCGCACGGCCTAGTGCTGGCGACATCTCATTAAAGCAACTGCCCTATCAACTATCGTCGGTACGGTATCGGCCTACCGAGGTTGTAACGGGTGACGGAGAATCAGGGTTCGATTCCGGAGAGGGAGCCTGAGAAACGGCTACCACATCCAAGGAAGGCAGCAGGCGCGCAAATTACCCATTCCCGGCTCGGGGAGGTAGTGACGAAAAATAACAATGCAGACCTCGTACGAGGTCCTGCAATTGGAATGAGTACACTTTAAACTTTTTAACGAGTATCCATTGGAGGGCAAGTCTGGTGCCAGCAGCCGCGGTAATTCCAGCTCCAAAAGTGTATATTTAAGTTGTTGCGGTTGAAAAGCTCGTAGTTGGATATAGGGACGGCGAGGTTGGTCGGTCGAAAGGCTAGCACTGGCCTTGTTGTTCTTGTTGGTCGGTGCCTTCGCGGTGCTCTTAACTGAGTGTTGCGGTGGTCCGGCAAGTTTACCTTGAAAAAATTAGAGTGTTCAAAGCAGGCTTTACGCTTGTATAATGTTGCATGGAATAATGGAATAGGACCTCGGTTCTATTTTGTTGGTTTTCGGAGCACGAGGTAATGATTAATAGGAACGGACGGGGGCATCCGTACTGTGCCGTTAGAGGTGAAATTCTTGGATCGGCGCAAGACGAACGACTGCGAAAGCATTTGCCAAGAATGTTTTCTTTAATCAAGAGCGAAAGTCAGAGGTTCGAAGACGATCAGATACCGTCCTAGTTCTGACCTTAAACGATGCCGACTAGCGATCGGGCAGTGTCGAACTTAAGAACTGTCCGGCAGCTTCCGGGAAACCAAAGTCTTTGGGTTCCGGGGGAAGTATGGTTGCAAAGCTGAAACTTAAAGGAATTGACGGAAGGGCACCACCAGGAGTGGAGCCTGCGGCTTAATTTGACTCAACACGGGAAATCTCACCCGGCCCGGACACAGCGAGGATTGACAGATTGAGAGCTCTTTCTTGATTCTGTGGGTGGTGGTGCATGGCCGTTCTTAGTTGGTGGAGCGATTTGTCTGGTTAATTCCGATAACGAACGAGACTCTTACTTGCTAAATAGCTGCTCGACCCATTGGGTCGGAGACAACTTCTTAGAGGGACTAGTGGCGTTTAGCCACACGAGATTGAGCAATAACAGGTCTGTGATGCCCTTAGATGTTCGGGGCCGCACGCGCGCTACACTGACCGGATCATCGTGTGTTCCCTAGGCCGAAAGGTCCGGGTAATCCGTTGAACCCCGGTCGTGCTAGGGATAGGGACTTGCAATTGTTTCCCTTGAACGAGGAATTCCCAGTAAGCGCGAGTCATTAGCTTGCGTTGATTACGTCCCTGCCCTTTGTACACACCGCCCGTCGCTACTACCGATTGAATGGTTTAGTGAGGTCCTCCGATTGAGCCTGGTACGTGCGGCAACGCACTCGCCGGTGTTCGAAAAGACGATCGAACTTGATCATTTAGAGGAAGTAAAAGTCGTAACAAGGTTTCCGTAGGTGAACCTGCGGAAGGATCATTAACGAATCGAAATTTGATTTCAAGCGACGTCTCTTCTTCGAAGGGACCGAGCCCTGTAACTGTTATAGTTCGGTCGCGTTGCTTTCTGACAGCGGGAGTAATAATTCAGCACGCAAGTGCTGGCGCGGCCGCTTCTTTTTGAACACGATTTTTTGGTTGCATTGAGATTGATTAACACGAGAGATCTCTTAGCGGTGGATCACTCGGCTCGAGCGTCGATGAAGGACGGAGCTAGCTCCGAGAAGTAATGTGAATTGCAGGACACATTGAGCATCGATATTCTGAACGCGTATTGCGGCCTCGGGTAATCCTGGGGCCACGTCCGTCTCAGGGTCTTTAACACACCGATCCTTTCATTAGTTTGAAAGTGCCTGCGACTCGTTTCTTAATTAAGGAGCGTGTCGTCAAAGACAGCTGGTCTGGCGATTTCACAGCTGAAGCGTGAGCAGCCTGCTGGCCTCGGGTGAGGTAGCAACGACGGTAGGTGCTCGAGAATAAGTTAAGTGACTTCAAAAGGCCGACGTACAAAGCGCATGTACTTTTGTAGTACATCACTTTTGACCTGAGATCGGGCGGGACGACCCGCTGAACTTAAGCATATCACTAAGCGGAGGAAAAGAAACTAACAAGGATTCCCCTAGTAACGGCGAGTGAAGCGGGATAAGCCCAGCGCTAAATCCGAGCCTTTTTGGAGGGCGAGGAAATGTAGCGTATGGAATTCAGCATGCGGCGAACCAACGACTGCCCACGTTCTTCTGATCGAGGCCTTTTCCCAGAGCGGGTGTTAGGCCCTTGGCGGCGGTCGTAATTCGTCCTAGCGGTTTTCCCGGAGTCGGGTTGTTTGGAAATGCAGCCCTAAGCGGGTGGTAAACTCCA